>NC_029789.2:88703449-88727028 GCF_000816755.2 Arachis ipaensis
TAATTATTTTTTTATTATGATTGTTCAAAAAAAAACTTACGGCGTCCCTTTTTTTTATTTTTCTTTTTATTTTTCCTTTCCTTTTATTTTCATTTTTGTTTTCTTCTATTTTTTTATATATTTTATTAGTTTTGTTTTATTTTTGTCTTTAATTTTTTATAGAAAAAAAAATAAAAAAAATTATAAATAAATAAATAAATAGCACTAATATTTTCTTAATTTTTGAAATTAAGTTTGGTGTCCCCTAGTTATTTTTATTTTAATTTTTCCACCATATGCATCCTACATTGACCATAGCCCCATTACAACCTATGGGAAAGTCCTCATGATATTTGTATGCATGCATGAAATAATTGTTGATTATTAGATGAAAAATAAATCTTGGAAAGCGTGGTTAGGGGAGAATTGAGTGAATCAACCCCATACACTTGAGTGACTAGAGCAGATACACATCCGGTGAAGGTTCGATTGATCAATTACATGTTTCCACCCATGATCATCTCTTTTCTTGCAAGTTTGTAAAATCTTTTTAAAAATTCAATTCAATTGTGGATTTGATTTGACTGCTATGACTTTAGCCCTTGTACTTAAATATGTTTTCTTAGAAGTTGACTTGTTTTGACCAAGTGGATGCATTCATATAGATAGATTGCATATAGATAGATTACATTTAGTTAGTTTGCATTGAATAAATGTTGATACCCTTTGCTTCTTTCTTGATTTTAGCATGAGGACATGCTTAGTTTAAGTGTGGGGAGATTTGATAAACCCCAATTTTGTGGTTTATCTTGTGCTTAATTTGGGGGATTTTATCACCTTTTCTCACATTTATTCAATGAAATAGCATGGTTTTGCAATTCTCCCTTGATTTGTGCTTAAATGTGAAAACATGCTTTTTAGGCCCTAAAATTGGTGATTTTAATTCACTTTAATTCTATTTGATGCCTTGATATGTTTGTTGAGTGATTTCAGGTCTATAAGGCAAGTATTGGATGGAAGAAGTGAGGAGAAAAGCATGCAAAGTGGGAGAACTCATGGAGAAATGAAGGAACCGTAAAGCCGTCAAGCCTGACCTCTTCGCACTCAATCGACCATGACTTGAGCTACAGAGATCCAAATGAGGCGGTTCTAGTTGTGTTGGAAAGCTAACATCTGGGGCTTCAAAATGATATAAAATTTGTCATATGTTGCTTCGCGTTAAGGGGCACGCACGCGACATGTACGCGTGCGCGCCGATGCTGCTCGTGGCCCACTAAAGTGAAATCGCCCCCAGCGATTTCTGAACCACTTTGGGCCCAACCCAACTCATTTCTAATTCTATTTCATGCAGAATTCAAGCTTGGACAAGGGGGGAGCAATTAGTTTAGCCAACATGAGTCTTTAGTTAGTTTTCTAGAGAGAGAAGCTCCCTCTTCTTTCTAGAATTAGGTTAGGATTAGGGTAGATTATCTTAGATCCATGTTTACTTCCTTGCTTTCATCTTGTTTCTTCTACATTTTCATGCTCTAATGATGTAATCTTCTTGTTTCCTCTTGTTAATTTTCCTTTTCATGCCTCTTTGTTTAGGATTGATGAACACTTGTTGGATTTGGATTTTCTATTAATGTAATTGATGTTTGATGTCTTTTATTGTGAATTTGAGTTGTTGATCTTGTCTCCTTACAAATTGTAGTTGATAGATTTTACTATTTCTTGTCAATTATTATGCTTTCTTTTTATGCCTTCCAAGTGTTTGACAAAATGCTTGGTTGGATGTTAGAGTAGATTTTGAGCATTCTTGGCTTGGAAAGAGTAATTAGGTAATCTTGAGTCATGAAAATCTAACTCTTGTTGGTGATCTAGAGTTGTTAGCTAGTATTATTTTCATTAACTCTAATCTCTTGCTAATTCACTTAGTGAGATGATTAGGACTTTTGGATTGAGATTAGCTAGTCTTGTTAGACTTTCTCTCATGGAAGATAACCTATATCTTCTTCCAATGTTAGAGATGACGTAATAAGATAAATTCTTATTTATATTTGTGACATGATTAATTAGTCTTGTTTGACATTCTCCCTATGTGAAGATGACATGATACCTTCTTCCGTTTGTTGGAGTTGAATAAATAAGATGAATTAATCAATGTATGACTAGGATAGAAAGCCTATGATATCAATTCTTGTCATGAATGTCTCTCTTTATTACTTGCTTTCTTTAGTTACTTGCTTGATTTAATCTTCTTGTCATTTAAATTCTTGTCCATTTACTTCCTTGCCCCTTTATCAATCATACCCCCTTGTTTCTTCATAGCCAATAATTATTCACTTCATTGCAATTTCTCGTGAGACGACCCGGAGTCCAAATACTCCGGTTAATTCTTATTTGGGGTTTGTACATGTGACAACCAAAATTTTTGTATGTGAGGACTCTTTGTTGGTATAGATCTATACTTGCAACGAAAATTCAATTGAGAAATTCTAGACCACACAAAAGTCTAATCATCAGGCTGCCCAACACCAAACTTAGAATTCATATCTGGGAGCTCTGCTGAGCTCTGCATAGAAAGAGAGGGTTTGCACACTAAGTGTTATACTGTTATCTCTCTTTTAGAGGGAAAATTAGGATGAGGCATCTTGAATAAGATGTGATCCTCTCCTATCTTTAGGGTTAGTTCTGCCTTAGCCACATCAATGATAACATTGGCTGTGGCTATGAAAGGTCTTCCAAGGATGACACGGTCATCCTCATCCTCTCCTATGTCGAAGACAATGAAGTTTGCAAGGATGTAGTGGTTTTTAACTTTAACCAACACATCATCTACTATGCCATATGGCTTCTTCATGGTCTTATCTGCCATCTTTAAAGAGACGTGTGCAGCTCGTACCTCAAGGATTCCGAGCTTCTCCATTACAGAGAGTGGCATGAGGTTGATGCTTGACCCTAGGTCACATAGAGCCTTTTCAAAGGTCATAGTGCCTATGGTTCAAGCGATCAGAAAGTGTCCAGGGTCTGGAAGATTCGGAGGTAGCTCTTGCTGAACCAAAGCATGGAGTTCTTTGGTAAGCAGTGGAGGTTCTTCCTCCAGGGGATTTGTACCAAATAGTTTGGTATTTAGCTTTATTAGAGCTCATAGGAAACGAGAAACTTGCTCTTCCCTAGTGTCTTCATCCTCACTTGAGGATGAGTAGTTGATGAATCCATATTTTATGGTATTTATTTGCTCTATTTGGGTGGATTTCATTGACTTTTCTTGCACTTATCCATTGAAATAGCATGCTTTTATGAATTCTTTCCTAATTGTGCTTAATTGTGAAAAATATGCTTTTCATGCTTAAATTGCCAATTTTAATTCACTTTTCTCCCATTCGATATCTTGATATGTTTGCTCGAGTGATTTAAGGTTTTGAAGGCAAGAATGGCTTGAGAAAGTGGAAGGAAAGCATAAAGTGGAAGAATTCAAGAAATGAAGGATTTGGAAAGCTGTCCATCCTGACCTCTAGGTACTAAATTGGTCATAACTTGAGCTACAGAGGTCCAAATGGGGCTGTTCTAGCGGCATTGGAAAGCTAACGTCCGGGGCTTCAAAATGATATACAATTTGCTATAGTGGACATAAGTCTAAGTGTGCATACGCACACAACTTGTGCGTACGCACAAGTTAGGAAATAGCAAGTGTGCGGACGCACACGTCTTGGCACGTGAGCTCATTAATTGCAAACCGCTGGGGGTGATTTCTGGGCCCCCAAAACCCAATCCAACTCATTTCTGGAGTTATTTCAAGCCAAACTGAAGAGGGATGAAGGGGGGAGCACTTAGGTTTAGGTTTTTACATGTTTTTGTTGAGTTTTTCTAGAGAGAGAAGCTCCCCTTCTCTCTAGAATTAGGGTTTTTAGCTTTATTTTCTCTTTAATTTCTCTCTTTAATTCTTGTTTTATTGTAGTTTCATTTACATTTTCATGTTTTATTGCCTTTAATCTCTTAGGTTCCTTTGTTGATTTTGCTTTCATGCCATTTTACTTCTTTGAACACACTTGTCACTTTTAATTTCATTTAATGCAATTTTGATTTTTTATGTTTCTTTAATGCTTATTTGAGTTGTTATTTTCATTTTCATGTAATTGGTAGTTATAGAATTTATTTTTAGTGCAATTTATGATACTTTTCTTTTATGCATATTAGGTGTTTGATAAAATGTCTCTTTTAGCTTTTGCCTAGTTTTTCACACTCTTGGCTTGGAATTGGATAAATAGGTGACCTTGAGTCATAGATGTCTGATAAACCACTATTTTATAGTTTATCTTGTACTTAATTGAGTGGTTTTTATCAAGTCTTTGCACACTTATTCATACTAATTGCATGGTTTTAAGTTTTCCTTCCTGATTTTGTGCTATGATTGAAAACATGTTTCTTTGGTCTTAATTTAGCTAATTTTAATCCTCTCTTATTACCATTCGATGCCTTGATATGTGTGTTAAGTGTTTTCAGAGATTACAGGGCAGGAATGGCTTAGAGGATGGAAAGAAAACATGCAAGAGTGGAAGGAATACAAGAAACTGAAGGAACTGCTAAAGTTGTCCAGCCTGACCTCTTGGTACTAAATCGATCATAACTTGAGCTACAGAAATCCAAAAGACACGGTTCTAGTTGCGTTGGAAAGCTAACATCTGAGGCTTTGCAACGATATATAATTTCTCATAGCTAATCCAAATATAGGGGACACGAATACGTGGATTACGCGGACGCGTGACCTAGAAAAAATGCAATCCGCGCGAATGCGTGGACCACATTTCCGCGTGACTTTGCAGCGACCTGTACGTACCAGAAATCACTGGGGGCGATTTCTGGGTTGTTTTTGACCCAGTTTTTGGCCAAGAAAACACATATTAGAGGCTATAAAGTGGGGGAATCAATCCATTCATTGATACAACAAAAAAAAAGACAGCGTTCATATTCACAATTTTAGGTTTTAGATGTAATTTTAGACAGAGAGAGGCTCTCTCCTCTCTCTTAGGATTTAGGATTAGGATTATTATTTAGGATTTCTATTATGATTAGGCCACTTCTCTTCATTCCAGGTTCAATGTTCCTTTAATTTATTTTCTACTTTTATTTATTCTGTTACTTTAATTGTTATTTATCTTTTCAATTTGGCTTATGAACTTCATGTTAGGATTTTCTTATTTAATACACATTAATGAGGTATTTCAGATTTATGATTGTTTTATTCTATTTATGATACTTTCAATTTAATTTAGATTTTTCCCTTTTGGTTTTGGTTAAGTAATTGGTAACACTTGAGTTATCAGACTCAGCAGTTGATTGAAAGTTGGAATTCTCGCTGATTGATTTGGATCGCTCTAAAGCTAGTCTTTCCACAGGAGTTGACTAGGACTTGAGGATCAAATTGATTGGTTGACGTTAGGATTTTTGCCAGTAAAGAATTTCATAAAAACAGTCGCGTTGTAGATATAGTGTCTAAACCGACAGAAATCCCTTCGTACAAACGTTTTTGTTGTCACAAGTAACAAACCCCTTTTAAATTGATAACCGACTATTCAAACCTCGGGTCGTCTTCTCAAGGAATTGCAGGGAAGTATGTTCTTATTATTGGTTATGAAGATTGTAAATTGGGGGTTTTGGAAGTAAGGTGGGAATATGTTATATGACAAGTAAAATAAAATAATAATAATAAAATCTCTTGGCAAGGTATAAGAAATTGGAAGTCCAGACTTAGTTATCCTTATCAATAACAATGAAAGTTGAATCTTAATTCCACTTAGTTAACCTTTACTAAAGCAAAGGAAAGTCAATGGACAAATTGGTTTGATCTTCGAATCCTATTTATTTCCTAAGAAAAGCTTGGGATTATTGAAGTTCAACTCAATTGGAAAGACAACAATTAACAATTATGCTATTAAGTTGGATAATTCCTAAGTTACTGATTTCTTAACCAAGACCAAAAGGGGAAAAGTAAATCTACTGGAATAAGAATGCCTTCAGATGGGAAGCAATAATCATGTAAATAAAAGAAAGCAATATTAAACTGAAATACCTCAAATTGCATTAACAAAAGAACTTAAATCTGACATAGACATGCATGGAAAAATAAATAAAAGAACATTGAACCTGGATTGAGAGTCACTCCTAAAACTAAGAGAAGTGCTAAATCCTAATCCTAAGAGAGAGGAGAGAACCTCTCTCTAAAAACTACATCTACTCCTAAAATTATGAATGTGTGTGAGCCCTCTCATGAATGGATGTATTCCCCCACTTTATAGCCTCTAATCTGTGTTTTCTGGGCCGCAAACTGGGTCAAAAACAGTCCAGAATTCACTGGATTCGAATTTTGCCACGCTGGATTTCCGTCATTACGACGCGGCCGCATGGATCACGCGGTCACGTCACGTAGGGTTAGGGGAACTATAGCATATTATATATCAAATCAAAGCCCCGGACGTTAGCTTTCCAACGCAACTAGAACCGCATCATTTGGACCTTTGTAGCTAAAGTTATAGCCGTTTGAGTGCAGAGAGGTCAGGCTGGACAGCTTAGCAATTTCTCCAACTTCTTGCATTCCTTCCACTTTTGCATGCTTTCTTCCCATCCTCCAAGCCATTCCTGCCTTATAATATCTGAAAACACTTAACACACATATCAAGGCATCTAATGGTAATAAGAGAGGATTAATAATAAGCAAATATAAGATCAAAGAAGCATGTTTTCAATCAAAGCACATAATTAGGAAGGCAAACGTAAAACCATGCAAATAGTTTGAATAAGTGGGTAAAGAGTTAATAAAAACCACTCAATTGAGCACAAGATAAACCATAAAATAGTGGTTTATCATTGGTCCACTTGACTTTCCTTTATTTAGTAAGATTTAACTAAGTGGGAGCGATAAACAATTCTCATCACACCTGATAAGGGTAACTAGGATGGGATTTCCAGTTCTTATACCTTGCCAAGAGCTTTCATAATTATTAATTTATTTTTTTTGCCATTTAAATTACTTGTTCTCTATTTTAAAAACCCAAAAATATACCGTTTTCTATAACCAATAATAAATCATACTTCCCTGCAATTCCTTAATAAGACGACCTGAGGTTTAAATACTTCGGTTATAAATTTTATTGGGTTTTGTTACTTGTGACAACCAAACTTTTGTACGAAAGGATTCTCTGTTGGTTTAGAAACTATACTTACAACGCGATTATATTTTTTATAAAATTCTAAATTAGCAGGAACCCGATTCGTTCAAAATGGCGCCGTTGTCGGGGAATTGCAAACGTGTGTTATTGGTTATTGTAAATATTTTCTTTTGCTTGTTTATTTGTTTTTATTTTTGTTTTTAATTTTTATTAGTTACTATGAGTTCTCACCCCCATCGCTTTGAGTTTGGTTCTAATGTTGTTGAAAGGAATGGAAGCTATAACAGGAACATGCGTCAAGGTCGAAACAATCAAAGATGGAAGGAGCCACGAGGATCTGATCAACCCTTTCGGCAACAACACCTTCTGAGATATCATGGACAACGACCATCCTACAATGCATGCCAAGACAATAGTTATGGTAGACCCCTCCCTAACAAACCACCTCCACCAAATTACTATGGTCGAGAACCATTCCGAGGTGCATACCAAGATGATAGGTATGGTGGACCCCCTTGTAGTTACCAACAAGCCCCATCATATGCCAATGAACCACCTCCTCAACAGAGCTTTAAACCACCATACTCACAAGCCACCTATAACCATTCACTCCATATGACCCCAACCCTTATCCACCCCAATTCTAATCCAATTACCCCCAAAAACCACCACTTCCATATGCACCATGTCCATATCCATTGACCCAAGAATCACAGGCTCGCCTCAAGGAAACAGTAGATCAATTTCATGCAACCCTTCATCAACTGGAGCAAGCAATAAATCGATTACCATCCAGACGTTCGGACACTCAAGGAACCACCATGGCTTCATGTGGAGAATCTAATGAAGAACGTAGCATAAAGGAGACACTAGAAGCTCCGGTGGACAGTAAGGAGCATGACTTTGTATTGGAACAAGTAGAAGAAGCCGAGATTATCAAAGAAGAAGAATTGGTCGAAGACTTAGGAGATGCGGAACGTCCATGGGAAAGCCCAGTCATAGAGCCCCCTTCCAAGACGTTTGAAATTGACGTTGAGGAGGGTGTACAACCTCCAAGGCATATCATGGTTGAAGACTTTGAAGGGGATGATCAAGAGATGGATTCAATCATTGATGAATTCTTATCTACAATTGAACCCTCTCCCATTGGACTAGACATGGAGATCAAAGAAGAAGAAGCACAAACTCCCATGCCCTTGGTAAGCCATGAAGAAGAGATTGAATTGGAAGAAAGCAACCAAGAGGAAGAGGTTGAAATTGAAGAAGTTTGCAAAGAGGTGGAAGTTGTCAAAGAAGAGCACAAGGGAGTGGAGCTTGAAATCACCTTGCCAAAGTTGTTGGAGACCTCTCCGCCTAAGTCACCATCATCCTTCACAACATTCAAGTGGGTAAAATCATATCCCTTAGCTTTCTCATCCCACTTGAATATGGTTTACTTGAGACAGATGGTCAACTTAAAGCTCTTTGTGGCTATAAGAGTAAGAGGGAGATGATTAGTGGTAAGAGTTGTCATGCAAGGTTCAATATGGTTGCATGCTCCAAATTGAAGTATAAGGGTTGGTATAATTCTCAATTGAATGGGTCTAGGAAATTGTTTGGATGTCTCCGTGAGAATTCCGACTGTTCACCACCCAAGTGGAAAAATGATGATCAACAAGAAGACAGGTGCAGAAGCAAGGTTTGGGATCTTGGAATTTATCCTGACAATCAATACCCCTGGAGCCTAAAAACCTGCTTTTACTTGCTCAAAGGCTTTACTTGCCTTGTTTGGGACCCCGGAGGCTATTGAAATTGCAAAGGTTGGTGGAGATTTTTGGATGAGTTTAAGCATAAGCCACCATGACAGGGAGCTCAACAAATGTCCAACTTAAGGACTTTAACTAAAAGTGCTAGGTGGGAGACCACCCACCATGGTATGATCGTTCCCTTTTCAATTTTGATTTTATTTCATTTTGTTTGTTTTCGGTTTTATTTTATTTTATTTTATTGTACCTGGATTTATTGATAACATCCGCATCAGCATTGCATTCTGCGTACTGCATAAAAAAAAAATTTTGCACGCATCCGCGTCATATATGCCTTGGACACGAGAAGAAAAGAAGCAAAGAGTCACGCGAGAGCATGGCTGGAGGCGTGCCTTAGGCACAAGCATGCCCACGCAACCGCGTCAATGACGCGTCCGCGTCATTCTGAAAAAGAGCCTCCCACGCGAACGCGTGGCCCTGTAAAATCGACGTAAAGAGGTGTATAGCAGAGAGTTATGATGGAGTGGGGCTGGACTCGTGCTAGAAGCACAAGCCTTACCACGCGAACGTGTGCTCCACGCGTCCACGTCGTTTTTCAAAGTATGGCCATTCACGCAACTGCGTCACCCACGCGCATGCGTCACCCAGATTTTTGGCAAAATCCATTTAAAACAAGGAGTCGTGCGTACGCGAGGCTACACTCGCGCCAATGGCACAGTTCATTTCAGGCGAACGCGTGACCCACGCGTCCGCGTCACTTGAACTTAGAGCTAAGCATGCGAACGCGTGCCCCACATGTCCGCGTCGCATGCGACGCAGTTTATCCAGATCAGCGCCAGAATTCCTATCTTTTCTTCTCCAATCCTACTTATCTTTCTATTATCATTCTTTCTTTTTTCTTCTATCTTTTCTCTTTCTTTCTTCCTCCTTTCTTACTTTCTTTTTCTTCATTTATTTACCTTCTCATCATTATTCTCTTTCATTCTATTTTTCCTATTGCATTTGCATACTCTCATTCATTGCATTTTAATTTTGTGCATATTTTTATTTTCTTTTCTAAATTTATTATTTTTCTGTTGGTGTTAAATTTTCTTATTTAACTGTTGCATCTTCTCTTGAATTATCCTGGTGCTTCATGACCTGTTTTATTCTGATTGGGCAGTATTATTTAAATCAATGCTAATCTTTTATGATACTTGTACTCCTCTTACATTGATATAAACTTATACTGTCTTTCATTACCCACACTCCTCCCCTTTGTTGGAAATTTTGCACCACTGGTATGCCATATGCTTCTATTGCTTTCTCACGTACATGTTGTAGCTACCATGTAATTAAGACCCTCATTATTTGGCATTAACCCACCCAGACTTTATTTATTTTCTTATCTTTATTTCTGGGTTACTTTTTCTTCTTTCTCCTCTTCTTTCAGGCTGGCCACCGAGAAACCACTTGCACATCTCAGCATGCACCGAAGACGGTGGAATCTTTAAGTGTGGGGAGGTCGATACCGATCTCCATGGGTTAGTTATTTTCTTCTCAACACCAATGTTTTACTTTCTTTGTTAAATTAGTAGTTGCATTTGCATGTTTGATTGTTGCTTGATTTTGTGCATATTTTACGACCACTTGGTTAAAGTAATATTTTCTTTTTCAGGAAACTTTTTATAATATTTCACTAATTTGATCAAAATTTTTATTAAACTTGTTTGAAGAAATTTTAATTTGGAACATGGTTTTAGAGCTCAAACACACAAAACCTGTTAAATTTTGAGCCTACTGGATTGGTTGCATCTTATCAACCAATATTTTATTTTTGGTGTGTGTTTTTCTCTCTAAAATTGTGATCTTTGTCTTGCTTAATTCTATATTTCCATGGTTTAATGTATGCATGCACTTACATGATTGAGGCCCTTGTTTCAATAAGCTTACATACCCATATGGCCTTAACCTTTCATTATCCTTTGCAAACCAATTTGAGCCTATTTTACCCCTTTGTTCTTTACTTTAGCACATCATTAACTCTAAGCAGAAAGCAATAATGTCCTTAATTTGAATCCTTGGTTAGCTTAGACTAGTGAGAGTGCTCATGAATTAAGTGTGGGGAAAAGTGGGTTTGGAAACATTTGGTTTAAGAATTGGGTGTTATATATCTTTATGAAAATGTGAAAGAAATGTTTAGAACATGTTCATGCAATCAATAATTTAATCATATGCATTGAAAAAAAAATAAATAATGGAGAAAATAAAAGAAAAAGAGCAAATAATAAAAGGGGACAAAATGCCCCAAAGTAAATGGTGAAAGCAATGCATATGTACTGTACTCGAAATAAGGATGCATGAATATGTGGAAAACATGGTTAATGGACAGTTAGATGTTGTATTATGATTACATGGATTGTCTAAAGTTAGGTTGAAAGTTTAAGTTAATTAAGGATTCAGATTTTAGTCCACTTGGCCAAATACAATCCTACCTTGATCCTAACCCCATTACAACCCTTAAAAGACCTCTTGATATGTGTATTTTGTGCATTAAATTTTTGTTGATTGTTAGATGAAGAGCAAGCCTTAGAAAGCAAGGTTAGTAGAGAATTGAGAGAATCGAACCTTAAACACATGAGTGATTAGAGTGTATACACTTCCAGTGAGGGTTCGATGCTCGATTCCTTGTTCCCGGCTTTCATGAGCTATTTTCTTCTGCAAATCTATTTGTACTTCATTTTTTATGATTTGAATTAGTGAAATCCATTTCATATTTTTTCTTGAAAAATTTATTTACTTTTCACCAAGTAGGTAAAATCATTTTAGCATATAGTTGCATTCATATAGATAGGTTGCATTTCATGCATTCTACCATTCCTCTTCACTCTTATAGTTTCTCTTGAGCTTAGAATGAGGACATGCTAATGTTTAAGTGAAGGGAGGTTGATAAAACACTATTTTATGGTTTATGTTGTGCTCAATTGAGTGGTTTTTATCAAGTCTTTGCACACTTATTCATACTAATTGCATGGTTTTACGTTTTCCTTCTTGATTTTGTGCTATGATTGAAAACATGTTTCTTTGGTCTTAATTTGGCTAATTTTAATCCTCTCTTATTACCATTCGATGCCTTGATATGTGTGTTAAGTGTTTTCAGAGATTACAGGGCAGGAATGGCTTAGAGGATAGAAAGGAAGCATGCAAAAGTGGAAGGAATACAAGAAACTGAAGGAATTGCTAAAGCTGTCCAGCCTGACCTCTTGGTACTAAATCGATCATAACTTGAGCTACAGAGGTCCAAACGACACGGTTCCAGTTGCGTTGAAAAGCTAACATCTGGCGCTTCGCAACGATATATAATTTTTTATAGCTGCCCCAAAGATAGGCGACGTGAATGCGTGGATCACGCGGACGCGTGACCTGGAAAAAATGCAATCCACGCGAACGCGTTGACGACGCTTCCACGTGACTTTGCAGTGACCTGTACGTACCGAAAATCGCTGGGGGCAATTTCTGTGCTGTTTTTGACCCAATTTTCGACCCAGAAAACACAGATTAGAGGCTATAAAGTGGGGGAATCAATCCATTCATTGATACAACAAAAAAAGACAACGTTCATATTCACAATTTTAGGTTTTAGATGTAGTTTTAGAGAGTGAGAGGCTCTCTCCTTTCTCTTAGGATTTAGGATTAGGATTAGGATTTAGGATTTCTATTATGATTATGCTACTTCTCCTCATTCCAGGTTCAATGTTCCTTTAATTTATTTTTTACTTTTATTTATTCTATTACTTTAATTGTTATTTATCTTTTCAATTTGGCTTATGAACTTCATGTTAGGATTTTCTTATTTAATACACTTTATTGAGGTATTTCAGATTTATGATTGTTTTATTCTATTTATGATGCTTTCAATTTAATTTAGATTTTTCTCCTTTTGGTTTTGGTTAAGTAATTGGTAACACTTGAGTTATCAGACTCAGCAGTTGATTGAAAGTTGGAATTCTCACTGATTGATTTGGATCGCTCTAAAGCTAGTCTTTCCATAGGAGTTGACTAAGACTTGAGGATCAAATTGTTTGGTTCACTTGACTTTCCTTTATTTAGTAAGGGTTAACTAAGTGGGAGTGATAAACATTTCTCATCACACCTGATAAGGGTAACTAGGATGGGATTTCTAGTTCTTATACCTTGCCAAGAGCTTTCATAATTATTAATTTATTTTTCTTGCCATTTAAATTACTTGTTCTCTATTTTAAAAACCCAAAAATATACCTTTTTTCATAACCATTAATAAATCATACTTCCCTACAATTCCTTGAGAAGACGACCCGAGGTTTAAATACTTCGGTTATAAATTTTATTGTGTTTTGTTACTTGTGACAACCAAACTTTTGTACGAAAGGATTCTCTGTTGGTTTAGAAACTATACTTACAACATGATTATATTTTTTTATAAAATTCTAACTTAGCAGGAACCCAATTCGTTCAATGTCCATTCGTCATTGTGATTAGAATTGTTAGTTGGTTTGGTTTCCACTAACGCTAGTCTTTCACTAATTTAATTATTTGATTTGAATTGTGATAATTCTTTGATTTAAACTTTGATTGAGAGTTAATTGTTGGTCTAGACTATGCTTGCAATGCCAATTCTATTTTTATGAAATTCTAAACCAACGTTAATTCTCTCATCAAGTTCTTGGCGCCGTTGCCGGGGAATTGCAATGGTGTTACATTGTTGGCTATTGTTAATATGTGAATATGTGAATAGTTTGTTATCTTTCCTTGATAAATTTTTGTTTTAAAATGCATATGTGAATAGTTAATAATTTTGTTTTAAATTGCCTTTTTGGCTTGAATTGCATGTTCAAAAATTTTCAATTAGTTTTTGGATGGTTGAATTAATTTTGGATAGATTTTTGCTTGTAAATAGTTCATGATTTTGATTTGGAAGATGAAATTTTGGATTAATTTAAAAGTTAATGTAAATAGTTGCATACTTTTATTAATTTATTGTTTATATGCATATTAGAATGTTAAATTCTATTTTTTTTAAATTCACTCTATGCGTACGCACACGCCTGGTGCGTACGCACACGCCTGGTGTGTACGCACACTCTCATGCACGTCCTCTGCTCACAGCGTTCGCACAGCATATGCATACGCACTGTGGTCCATTTTTCTGTCCGTGCGTACGCACGAACGTTGGTGCGTACGCACCATCAATTTACCCTCTTCTGTTGGGAGCACCCGCACAGTTGGTGCGTCCGCATTCCCCCCCCTCTTAGGTGAGAACCCTGTGACTCCTCAGTACTTCTCTTCTCCTTCCCCAAAGATCATCCCTATCTTCTCCTTCTCTGATTCACTGTCCACCCACCTCCAACCACCGGCGACCGCCGTAGTCGCCGTGCCCCTCATCCCATCTCTTCTTCCTCCTCTCTCATCTCTCTCTCCTCGTCTCTCACCCCTGTTCCCTTCTCGGCCACCTTCTCCTCACTCTCTCTTACTGGCCGAGCCACCGCGACCCTCTTCTTCGCGATATCACCTCCAGCTTCCCCTCCTGTCCGAACCCTAGCCTCCCCTCAGCCTCCAATCATCACCACTGCAGCCGGCGTCTGTCACCCACAACCGACACAGAGCCACCATATCTCTCTCTCTTTCTTCTTCTTCCCCTCGCTTCACCTCAACTGAGCGCAGAACCCACCGTACCAACACAATGCCGCCGCACATCCCCATCAAACAGCCCTCCTTCTTTCTTCTCCCATCGCCGCCAGAGCCCCGTCTTCTCAGTGCCGAACCAACCTCCAACCACATCACCGTCGGTTCTCCTTTGCTCTGTGCGAGACCCACTGATAAACCCCAATTTTGTGGTTTATCTTGTGCTTAATTTGGGGGATTTTATCAACTTTTCTCACATTTATTCAATGAAATAGCATGGTTTTGCAATTCTCCCTTAAATTGTGTTTAAGTGTGAAAACATGCTTTTTAGGCCTTAAAATAGCCAATTTTAATCAACTTTAATTCCATTCGATGCCTTGATGTGTTTGTTGAGTGAATTCAGATTCATAAGGCAAGTATTGGATGGAAGAAGTGAGGAGAAAAGCATGCAAAGTGGGAGAACTCATGAAGAAATGAAGGAACCGTAAAGTTGTCAAGCCTGACCTCTTCGCACTCAAACGACCATAACTTGAGTTACAGAGGTCCAAATGAGGCGGTTCCAGTTGCTTTGGAAAGCTAACATCTGGGGCTTCAAAATGATATAAAATTTGCCATATTTCGCTTCACGTATAGGGGCGCGCACATGCCATGTACGCGCGCGCGCCGATGCTGTCCGTGGCCCACTAAAGAGAAATCGCCCCCAGCGATTTCTAAAGCATTTTGGGCCCAATCCAACTCATTTCTGATGCTATTGAACCCAAGGATTGAAGGAGGAATGAACCAAGTAGTCATAGTTTAGTTTTTCATCATGTTTTAGGGTTAGAATTCTAGAGAGAGAGGCTCTCTCATCTCTCTAGATTTTAGGGTAGTTTTAGTTAATTCTTCTTGGATCCAAGTTATAATTCTTGTTTTGATTTATTTCTTCCTTTTAATTTCTTGTTATTACATCTCTATTCTTCTAGTTTTACTTGTCATTTCCTTTATTTTGTTACTTTTATGTTGATGAACCCTTGTTGGATTTCCATTTTCTTTCAATGCAATTTTATGTTTGATGTTCTTTTATTGTTAATTTGAGTTGTTGATCTTGTCTCCTTACAATTTGTAGTTGATAGATTTTACTATCTCTTGTCATTTATTATGCTTTCCTTTTATGCCTTCCAAGTGTTTGATAAAATGCTTGGTTGGATGTTAGAGTAGATTTTGAGCATTTTTGGTTTGGAGAGAGTAATTAGGCAATCTTGAGTCATGAAAACCCAACTCATGTTGGTGATCTAGAGTTGTTAGCTAATATTGTTTTCATTGACGCTAATGTTTTGCTATTTTAATTAGTAAGTTGATTAGGACTTTTGGATTGAGATTAGCTAGTCTTATTAGACTTTCTCTCATGGAAGATAATATGATACCTTCTTCCAATGTTGGAGATGACGTAATAAGATAAATTCTTGTTTATATCTGTGACATGATTAATTAGTCTTGTTTGACTTTCTCCCTATGTGTTGGAGTTAACTAAATAAGATGAATTGATCATTGCATGACTAGGATAGAAATCCTATGATCTCAAACCTTGTCATGAATGTCTCTCTCTTTATCACTTGCTTTCTTTTATTTACTTGTCTTCTTTAAATACTTGCATGATTTACTTTTCTTGTCATTTACTTTTCGCCTCTTATAAACAAAACCCCTTGTCCCCTTCATAAGCAATAATCATACACTTCATTGCAATTCCTCGTGAGATGACCCGGAGTCTAAATACTCCGGTTAATTCTTATTTGGGGTTTGTTAATTGTGACAACTCAAATTTTTTATTGGGAGGATTGTTTGTTGGTGTAGAACTATACTTGAAACAAGAATTCATTCATTTTGTGGGAAATTCTATACCACACGACAATTCTCTTAAATCACCAACCACCTTTGCGAAGCTCTCTCTCCCTCTGTCATTAGTTCCCTAACCGCCAGCCACCAACAGCCTCCTCTTCACTGGACCAACACGACGGCGAGCTTCTCTTTCGCCTCCCTGTTTGCCGCCAGGACTCCACCTAGAACAACCGAGGCCACTCCTCTTCCCCTCCTTTCCTGTTTCGAATGTTTGTTCAGCATTTAGGTTTCCATTGAACTCTGTTTCTGATTTTTTTTCAAATTTTGTTAGTTAGTTTTGGTTTCTTTAATCTGGTTCTAATTCTAGTTACTTAGTTAGATTCTGATTTCTGTTTAGTGGATTCTAGGTTGTTAGGATAGGTTAGTTTAGTTTATTGGATTTTGATTTTAGCTGCAAGTGTTGGAAAATTTTGTTTGCTGATGAATATTGCTGTTCGGGTTGCTGTTTATGATGTGAAGTCACTGATTCTGATTTGATTTTTCTGATTGAATTAATGGTTAAATTGCTGTTGAGTTCATTTGGTTAGTTGTTTGACCAATTTTCTATTGAACTTATGAGATATTGTTGCTGGTATTTGGGAATGGAAAACTTTCTTTGTTTGAAATTGGTTTCTTGAAGCTGCATAGTATTTTTGTTGTTTTATTCTTACTGAGGGCTGCTATGAATTTCAATTGTGATTGCTGCTATACTCTTGCTGATGGCTGTTGTTTGGAATGCACAATTTCTAGATTTTGTTTGCAGTGATGACAATTTTACGTAATGCATGAATTAAAGTTGTATTGCTGCTATTTTGTGCCAATTTGAACCTAATCACTTGATTTAGGATGCTTATTTGTCTAAGTTCATGTTGAATACTTGAGATTGGTTGTTGAATTCAAGAAAAAGAATGCGGCTGAGTTATTGTTGTTTGTGTTGGAATAGATGATGGTTGTTGAACTGAGATTGGTTTTATTGGTAAATGTGTTGCTAAACTCGTTTAGTTTGGCTTGATTGATTTTCTATTGAATTAATGAATAAACTGCTATGCTCCTGCTATTTTGCTGAGATATTGCTGCTAGATTGTTCATTATTCCTGTTTTGATGCTGCATGTTGGGCAATTGATTGCTGTTATGTTATTGAATGATCCTATTTTTCTTGATTTTATATTGGATTGTCAACTGCTCAAGTTCATTTATCTACTTTGTTCTTGCTTCAAGTTTAACTGCTGCTGATTTCTTATCCATGTTGGCTTATTTGCTTAATTCATATGAACTCATATATGGTTTTTGTATTTTTAATTGTTAATGAATTCATATGGAATCTGAATTGATTGTTTGAATTTGGGGAAATAGTCAAATTTACTGCTGAAATGCTGCAGAATTTTTCCTAAACCTATTTCATTAAATGATATTATTTTATTTGGGGAAACAAGATTCTATTTGACGGATTTCTATGCTGAAAAGAATCTTGTTTGCTAAATGGTTTTGGAAAAATCCTCAAGAACTTCTTTGCAAGTTTTGGTCATGCTTCTAACTTTCTTTGCTTACTTGTGATGCTAATTTACTTCTATGCATTGAATAGTTCAAGTGAATTTTTAAATTGACCATAAACTTGAAATTTCTTGGAAAATTTGAGCCTCTTTTGCATAAACTCACAAGTTTGAAGGTTTTTAATCTATGTGGCTGATTTGATTCATTCTATTCATGCCTAACTTACTTACATTAAGTCACATAGAACATGAGGTTTTCAATTCTTGTTTCAACTTGTGACTTTTATGCTTCCTTGGAATTTGGTGTTTGAATGTTCCTTGAGTAATTTATTCTCAATAGTTTTAACTTGCCAACACCAAATTGTTTTAATTTATGCCAATTACTTGTGATTGATATTTACTTGATTATGTGCTCTACACATACATGTGCATCACTTGTTTTGGCATTTTGAATTGTTGAGAAGTTGAACATGAACTTGCTTGTTTTGGAACTTTGGAAATTTTCAGAATTTAGGGACGTTTTTGCTATGCCCAGAACTTTTGCCTTTCTCTTTTGTTTTCAACTAACTCTTTCTTTTCCTTTACATGACTTTGATGTATGTTTTCTTTTTCAACTAACTTTTTCTTCTTCTTAACATAACTATTGACTATCTTTTCTTTCTTTTCTTTTTCAACTAACTATTTTCTGTTTACTCACATAACTTTTAACCTTCTTTTTCTTTTCGACTAACACTAACTTTTTAACTGTTTTCTTTTCTTCACCGACCTTTTGACTTTTTCTTTCCTTTTCAACTAACTTTCCTTTTAACCTTTTACCTATTTTCTTTTTCTTCGTGCATAGCAATAACGCCCCTTTCTTCTTTTTCTCTTTGATAAACAAGCAAGTTAGCTTTCTTAGATTCCTTTATTTGATTGGAAGTTACTTCTTCTAACTTGAATCTCATGTGTACTTCCATTCAAATTTATATTATCTGTTCACTTCATATGCTGTTTTGTGACTTAGCTCTTTCCTTTTCAGCACCACCATCACTCTTGCAGCCACTTTTGTATGGTGACACAGTGATGACTCCTTCCACTCTGCATGATTGTGAGCACCGAAGACGGTGCTACATCTTAAGTGTGGGGAGGTTGTGCATCTTCAGCAAATGCATTTTGGGTAACAAGCTTCATTTCCGAACACTTTTAGTTGTTTTGTATATATTTTATCTTTTGAGAAATTTTTTACTTAGTTTATTGCACTTTCTTAGTTTATTGCACTTTTAAATTTTGCTTGTACATAACATAGTATTATCTAGTAGTTATGCATATTTTGATATTTTGCTCTTAATTTTGGCTTGTACATATGTTCTTTTTGGTTTTTAGTCTTGATTGTGATTTGGGATGATGTGATGATTGCACCTAAGTTTGATTTCTTATACACTTGTTATTTTGGTTTAATTAAAATTAGGAATTAAACTTAGGATTTTTTATCTTTTTCATCCAATCACACTATATACATATATAGAATAAAGTTTAGTCAATTAATGAAATTTCCAAGAAACTTACTCTTTATATGGGGCATTGAAATTCAAATTGAATTGAGTTGAAATTTTTTGAAACTTGCATGATTTATATATTGTGGAATATGGTTTTTGAGTTAAAGAACATACAAATTGTGAGTTTTTGAGCCTTATTGTGTGGTTACATCATTTAACCACTTATCTCATTCTTGTGTGTTGCTCTTCTCTATGATTGCAATCTTTGGTTTATTTAAGTCTTTATATCCATTATTTAGTGTATGTTTATGCAATTATGTGATTGAGGCCATTATTTCTTTATAGCTCACTTAACCCAAATAGCTTACCATTTCATTCACCTTTGTTTGCCACTTTGAGCCTATGAATGCCCCCTTTTTGTTCTTTATTTTGCCACATCATTAACCTTAAGCGAAAAACAATGAAATGTCCTTTATTTGAATCTTTGAGTAGCTTAAGTTAGTGAGAGTGTGTGATGTTTAAGTGTGGGGAAAATTTGAAAACTTTGGTTGATGAATAGTTATTTTATTCTTGTTGAAAAATCTTGGAAATTTGGGGTGCATACTGATGACAAGTCATCTTAGCCTAGTTTCACTAGCCTTTTTCTTTTGTTTTCAATAGAATTATGCACTTTCTTGAGCCAAAAGCAAGCCAATTGGGTAGATTTTCATGTTTCCTTTGATTTAATCAACCATGTATGAATTCATGCTATTTCATGAGGTTTTATGCTATAATTGTCACATATTATGAAAGAATAAATATCTCATGATTTTGAGCATAGCTTTGATGTGTTTGGTTGATTAATGATAGGTGAAGAAAGCTTGGAGAAAGGTTGATGCAAGAAGGAAGGGCTAGGAGGAAGAGAGAACAAAAAGTTTGAGCAAAAGTTTGCCCTCAAACTTTAGCTCAAACTTTTGGATTAATTATGAACCAGGAAGTAAAAGCTGGAGCAAAAGTTAGACCCCTAACTTTTTGGCTGCATTCCCTTTACAATTCAAGCCATTTACATTTCTTGCACTTTAAGATTTTACAATTTACATTTCTTGCGTTCTAAGTTTCTGCCATTTAATTTCTTGTTCTTTAAGATTCGGCACTTTAATCCCTGTTCTCTTTAATTTCATGCCAATTACCCATTCCCTTTACTTTCTATGCAATTTAAATTCTGCAAATCACAAATCTCTCAACCAAATGTTGATTCGCTTGACTAAATCAACCACTAAACTAAAATTGCTCAATCCTTCAATCCCTGTGGGATCGACCTCACTCCCGTGAGTTATTATTACTTGATGCGACCCGGTGCACTTGCCGGTTAGTTTTGGGTGTTTTGGAGAAATTCGTTTCTTCCACAGAAATATCCCATCAAGTTTTTGGCGCCGTTGCCGGGATTGATTAGATTGATAATGATTAAGTGAGGTGGTGATCTAGATCTAGCATTTTTATTTTCTGTTTCTCTAATTTTCAATTAACCCACTAACTGTTTGAAATTTTGCCTGAGATAACTGAAACTTCGCTCTAGCAGCAAAGTGAATTTTTCCTGGAAATTTCTGGCTCTATGCAATGCTCTTGCTTACACAAGAGAAGCAATTTCTGCCACTAATCTCCCAAGTCCATCAACTGTTTGATACTTTGTGCCAGCTAACCTTCTGAATCACATTCTGAGCTTGAAAATATTCAATCATCACTTGAATTGTTTGTGACTGTGCAGATCATGGAGGGGAACTCAACAAATTCTAGCAATCATGAGAGTAATATCCCCACCTTGGATGATAATGTAACCCATAGTTCGAAGCAACTATCCATAGCCGTGAATGATGTTGCCCAATGGTTTGAAGCTTTTCCACAAGAAAGCATTATCGGATGGGAAGAACTGATGAGTGGACTCCTAGTCAAGTTGAACCCATCACAGAGAGTTGTTAAGCCAGAGGCAGAAGTGCATCCATTCACACAAGAGAAAGAAATTGAAGATGCTCGTGCAGTCATAAGCCAAAACAAGCAAATGCATCAGCAGACTCTACAACAACTAGACATGATGGCTAGAAAAATCACTGAGTTGAGACATGCTGTAGTACATACATACAACCTGACTCAAAGCTCATATGGGTGTAAGCAAGCTGAACACAGTTTTGGGGCCACCAACCATGAGCAACAAAGTTATGAGCAACTACAATCTCCAAGCAATCACTCTAGCATACTCCAACACAGGCCTCAGAATGATGTGTACAATCCACCTTGGAGAACTCATTCTAATGGGAGGGGGGTTGAGAACCAAAACCAAAGACCAATGGACTTCAACTGCAACAATCCCAGCTTCAAAAATCAACTTAAAACACACCCCCACAACGACAATCACACACACTTCCAACCCCGTCCTACCTCACCATTCGCCCAAAATGACCTTCATCGACCACCACAATTGACACAGCCACAACCACTCCCAACCTTTCAAAGAATCTATATTCTAGAAATGTTGATGGAGAGGTCCATAAAAATTCAAGAAATGATGGCAATAGAGCAGGAAGAAATAAAGAAACATCAAGAGATGATAACATTTGGATGAAAATTCTAAGACCTAAGACTCCCAATATGTGAGGACTAGTGAGCACTGAAACCCTTGCATGAGCATATGATTTAGAGTTCACCCCACTGACACTTAATCACTTCACTCACAGGACCTTACAATTTATTCTTCAATCCGTCTTAAGTGAAAGAACCTATGAGCATAATTCATTCCTTGCTTGGGGACAAGCAAGCTTTAAGTTTGGTGTTGTGATGACAAGTCATCTTAGCCTAGTTTCACTAGCCTTTTTCTTTTGTCTTCAATAGAATTATGCACTTTCTTGAGCCAAAAGCAAGCCAATTGGGTAGATTTTCATGTTTCCTTTGATTTAATCAACCATGTATGAATTCATGCTATTTCATGAGGTTTTATGCTATAATTGTCACATATTATGAAAGAATAAATATCTCATGATTTTGAGCATAGCTTTGATGTGTTTGGTTGATTAATGATAGAAGAAAGCTTGGAGAAAGGTTGATGCAAGAAGGAAGGGCTAGGAGGAAGAGAGAACAAAAAGTTTGAGCAAAAGTTTGCCCTCAAACTTTAGCTCAAACTTTTGGATTAATTATGAACCAGGAAGTAAAAGCTGGAGCAAAAGTTAGACCCCTAACTTTTTGGCTAACTTTTGGCATGAAAAACACTCCCTGGATGCACAAAAAGTTTGCGCCAACGTTAGCCCCCTAACTTTTTGGCTAACGTTGGCACATGAAAAACACTCCCTGGACTAGCAAAAGTTTGCGCCAACGTTAGCCCCCTAACTTTTTGGCTAACGTTGGCGCCATGAATAACCAACAATTTACATTTTCTTTGCAATTGTTCTTGATTGGATCTAGGAAGGCATTGAGATCTAGACTTGGCATTCTAGTCTCTTGGGTCCTGAGATCTGGAATTTCCATTTCCCATTCCCTGTTTACTGTTTTCATGCTCATTTACATTTTTGTTTTAAGATCCGGTTCGATTCAAGTTCTTCTTTACTTCTCTGTTTGTTGCAATTTTACATTTCCTTGTTTAATTTCTGCAAATCCAACTCCCCATTCCCTTTACCATTCAAGCCATTTACATTTCTTGCACTTTAAGATTTTGCAATTTACATTTCTTACGTTCTAAGTTTCTGCCATTTAATTTCTTGTTCTTTAAGATTCGGCACTTTAATCCCTGTTCTCTTTAATTTCATGCCAATTACCCATTCCCTTTACTTTCTATGCAATTTAAATTCTGCAAATCACAAATCTCTCAACCAAATCTTGATTCGCTTGACTAAATCAACCACTAAACTAAAATTGCTCAATCCTTCAATCCGTGTGGGATCGACCTCACTCCTGTGAGTTATTATTACTTGATGCGACCCGGTGCACTTGCCGGTTAGTTTTGGGTGTTTTGGAGAAATTCGTTTCTTCCAAGAAAATATCCCATCACATACTCATGTAATATTATAGAAACTATATGCATTGATGTGTTAATATATATATATATATTATGATTAAAAAAAAAAAAAGAAAAAAAAAAAAAAAAACAAAAAAATAATAAAAAAGTTGAAAAAATTACCCCAATGAAAAATTTAATAAGAGTCAATGCATATGTGATGGATTGAATTAAAATGCATGAGTGTGTGTATATGTAAAAGTGAGATTATGGGTAGCTAAGCTTGATT
>NC_029789.2:88729281-88753157 GCF_000816755.2 Arachis ipaensis
TGTCCTTAATTTGGATCTTTGATTAGCTTAGGCTAGTGTGTGTGAGTATCATTCAAGTGTGGAAACCTTGGGACATTGGGTGAATAAAAGGGGTAGTTTTGTATTGTTATTGAAAATATTGGGAATTGGGTACATACTCATGTATTGATCAATTGTAAAACCTTACGCATTGATGTTCTCGTATATAAAAAAGAAAAGAATGAGAAAAACAAAAGAAGAAAAGAAAAAAAAGAAAAAGAAACAAAAAAACTAAAAAAAAAAAGAAAAAAAAAGAGAAATAATGAAAAGGGGACAAAATTACCCCAATGTGAAATTCAATAAAATTCAATGCTTATGAAATTGCATTTGATGCATGAGTGTGTGTATATGTAAAAGTGAGATTATGGGTAGCTAAGTTTGATATTAGAAGTTTATAGGTTGTGTGTGTGTTAGGTGATAATTTAGGCTAATCAAAGATTCAAATGCAAGCTCACCCTAGACACTTGAGTGACTAGAGTGCATACACATATCCGGTGAGGGTTCAATCACTCAATTCCATATTTCCACCCATGATCATTGCTTATCTTGCAAGTTTGGTTAAATTCTTTTATATGACTCAATTCAATTGTGAATAGGATTTGCTTATAATTGCTTTAGCCCTTGATTATGTATAGATACTTTCTTGGAAATTGAATTTAATTAGACTAATTAAATACATATATATAGCTAGATGGTATAGTTACATACATATAGGTAGATTGCATATAGTTAGTTACATTGAATAATTGTTGATTCCCCTTCTTATCTTCCTTTGGTATAGCATGAGGACATGCTATTGTTTAAGTGTGGGGATGTGATGAATCCACATTTTATGGTATTTATTTGCTCTATTTGGGTGGATTTCATTGACTTTTCTTGCACTTATCCATTGAAATAGCATGCTTTTATGAATTCTTTCCTAGTTGTGCTTAATTGTGAAAAATATGCTTTTCATGCTTAAATTGCAAATTTTAATTCACTTTTCTCCCATTCGATATTTTGATATGTTTGCTTGAGTGATTTAAGGTTTTGAAGGCAAGAATGGCTTGAGAAAGTGGAAGGAAAGCATACAAAGTGGAAGAATTCAAGAAATGAAGGATTTCGAAAGTTGTCCATCCTGACCTCTCGGTACTAAATTGGTCATAACTTGAGCTACAGAGGTCCAAATGAGGCGGTTCCAGCGGCATTGGAAAGCTAACGTCCGAGGCTTCAAAATAATATGCAATTTACTATAGTGGACATAAGTCTAAGTGTGCGTACATACACAACTTGTGCGTACGCACAAGTTAGAAATAGCAAGTGTGCGGACGCACACATCTATGCGTCCGCACACGTCCTGGCACGTGAGCTCATTAATTGCAAACCGCTGGGAGCGATTTATGGGCCCCAAAACCAAATCCAACTCATTTTTGAAGCTATTTTAAGCCAAATTGAAGAGGGATGAAGGGGGGAGCACTTAGGTTTAGGTTTTTACATGTTTTTGTTGAGTTTTTCTAGAGAGAGAAGCTCCCCTTCTCTCTAGAATTAGGGTTTTTAGCTTTATTTTCTCTTTAATTTCTCTCTTTAATTCTTGTTTTATTGTAGTTTCATTTACATTTTTATTTTTTATTGCCTTTAATCTCTTAGGTTCCTTTGTTAATTTTCCTTTCATGCCATTTTTCTTCTTTGAACACACTTGTCACTTTTAATTTTATTTAATGCAATTTTGATGTTTTATGTTTCTTTAATGCTTATTTGAGTTGTTATTTTCATTTTCATGCAATTGGTAGTTATAGAATTTTTTTTTATTGCAATTTATGATACTTTCCTTTTATGCATGTTAGATGTTTGATAAAATGTCTCTTTTAGCTTTTGCCTAGTTTTTCACACTCTTGGCTTGGAATTGGATAATTAGGTGACCTTGAGTCATAGATGTCCATTTGTTATTGTGATTAGAATTGTTAGATGGTTTGGTTTCCACTAATGCTAGTCTTTCACTAAGTTAATTAGTGAGTTGATTAGGACTTGTGGATTGAGATCAACTATGCCCTTTTGACTTATTCTCGATGTTAGGATAGACTAATTGGGATTAATTTTTAGCAATTATCATGTTTGTGGTCTATGATTATGATAGGAATCTGATAAACCACTATTCAATGGTTTATCTTGTGCTCAATTGAGTGGATTTTATCAACTCTTTACCCACTTATTCATACTATTTGCATGTTTTACATTTTCCTTCCTGGTTTTGTGCTATGATTGAAAACATGCTTCTTTGATCTTATATTTGCTTATTATTAATCCTCTCTTATTACCATTAGATGCCTTGATATGTGTGTTAAGTGTTTTCAGAGATTACAGGACAGGAATGGCTCAGAGGATGGAAAGGAAGCATGCAAAAGTGGAAGGAATACAAGATGTTGGAGAAACTGCTAAGCTGTCCAGCCTGACCTCTTCGCACTCAAATGGCTATAACGTTAGCTACAGAGGTCCAAACGATGCGGTTCCAGTTGCGTTGGAAAGCTAACGTCCGGCGCTTCGATTTGATATATAATATGCCATAGTTGCCTTGATGCTAGGTGACGCGAACGCGTGATCCACGCGGACGCGTCGCATCTGCGAACTTCAATCCGCCACGTGGACGACGCCTCCGCGTCACCTGTCCGCGACCTGAACGTACCAGAATACGCAGGGGGCGATTTCTGGGCTGCTTTTGACCCAGTTTGCGGCCCAGAAAACACAGATTAGAGGCTATAAAGTGGAGGAATGCATCCATTCATTAGGAGGCTCTCATATTCACAATTTTAAGAGTAGATGTAGTTTTTAGAGAGAGAGGTTCTCTCCTCTCTCTTAGGATTAGGATTTAGGACTTCTCTTAGTTTTAGGAGTGACTCTCAATCCCAGGTTCTTTATTTTTATTTGTTTTTCCAATTTAATTTATGAACTTTTGCATGTTATGATTTGAATATTTTATTTAATATAATTTGAGGTATTTCAAACTTATGATTGCTCTCTTTAATTTATTAATGCTCTGTGTTTATCCAAGTTATTTTCATTCAAGTAGACTTTCTTCCCTTTTGGATTTGGTTAAATAATTGGAGACTCTTGAGTTATCAAACTCATTGTTGATTGAAAATTAGAATTCTTCAAGAATTAATTCGAGTTCCACTAACTCTAACTTTTCCTAAGGAAAGACTAGGACTTGAGGAATCAGAATTAATTCATCCACTTAACTTACCTTCATAGTTAGAGGTTAACAAGTGGGAGAAAAATCCAATTCTCATCACAATTGATAAGGATAACCAGGATAGGACTTCCGGTTCTCATACCTTGCCAAGAGTTTATTTTACAGTTATTTATTTATTTTTATTGCTCGAAAATATACCTGTGCGCATTGCCCAAACTCCAGAACCCCAATTTACAATCTTCATAACCAATAATAAGAACATACTTCCCTGCAATTTCTTGAGAAGACGACCCGAGGTTTAAATACTTGGTTATCAATTTTAAAGGGGTTTATTACTTGTGACAACCAAAACGTTTGTACGAAGGAATTTCTGTCGGTTTAGAGACTATATCTACAACGCGACTATTTTTATGAAATTCTTTACTGGCAAAAATCCTAACGTCAAAATGGCGCCGTTGCCGGGGAATTGCAAACGTGTGCCTTATTATTGGTTATTGTAAATATTTTATTTTTGCTTATTTATTTGTTTTTGTTTTTATTTTTTGCTTTTTCTTAAGTTAAGAGGTTATTGGTTTTTATTTTAAAATTTTTATTTTTCAAAAATCAAATTTCAAAATTCAAATTTAAAAATTTTCAAAAATTCAAATTTCAAAAATTTAAAATTCAAAATTTCAAAAATTTAATTTTCAATTTCAAAATTTAAATAACCTTTTAATTTAAATTTATTTTTATTTTCATTTTTAATTTTTATTTACTACTATGAACTCTCACCCCTTTGGCTATGAGTCTGGTTACAATAATGTTGCCGGAAGAAGAAATTACAATGAGAACAGGCATCAAGGTTGGAACAATCAAAGATGGGAGGAGCCACAAGGATTTGATCAACCCTAATGGCAACAACCACCTCCAATGGACTATCAACAACCACCACCATATGCCTATGAACCCTTTCCTCAACATAACTTTGGACCACCACACTCACAAGCCCCTTTCCGCCATTCACCTCCATATAACCCCAACCCTCAACCACCATACCAACCACCTTATGAGCCATATGAACCATATATAGAACCACCCCAATTCCAACCCAATTACTCACAAGAACCACCGCTTCAATATTCACCATCTCCATATCCATCAATCCAAGAGCACTATGATCCTATTTATGAAAGCCGAGTGCATCAAGAGACAAAGGATCGTCTCAAGGAAACAGTGGATCGATGTCAGGCAACCATTCATCAATTGGGGCAAGTAATAATGAGTCAATTAGCTTCCCGACGTTCGGACACTCAAGGAACCCCCATGGCTTCATGTGGACAATCTAATGAAGAACGTAGTATGAAAGAGATACTAGAAACTCCAGTGAACAGTACGGAGCATGACTTTGTACTGGAACAAGTAGAGGAAGCCGGAATTATTGAAGAAGAAGAATTGGTTGAAGACTTAGGAGATGCTGAACCTCCTTGGGAAAGTCAAAACATAGAGCCTCCTTCCAAGATGTTTGAAATTGATGCTGAGGAGGGTGTACAACCTCCAAGGCATATCACAGTTGAAGACTTGGAAGAGGTTGATCAAGAGATGGAGATTCAAGAAGAAGAAGCACAACCTCCCATGCCCTTGGAAAGCAATGAAGAGGAGATTGAATTGGAAGAAAGCTACCAAGAGGAAGAGGTTGAAATTGAAGAAGCTTGCAAAGAGGTGGTAATTATCAGAGAAGAGCACAAGAGAGTGGAGCTTGCAATTTTATTAAAAATACCTCCCCCTAAGTTGCCATCATCCTTCATAACATTCAAGTGGGTAAAATTCATATCCCTTAGCTTTCCTATTCCACTTGAATATGGGCTACTGGAGACGGATGGTCAACTTAGAGCTCTTTGTAACATTAAGAGTAAGAGGAAGATGGCCAGTGATAAGAATTGTCCTGCAAGGTTCATCATGGTTGGAAGCTTTAAGTTAAACGCAAAGGTTGGTGTAAAGCTCAACTGAATGGGTCTAGGAAGCTGTTTGGTAGCTGCAGTGAGAATTCAAATTACTTATCATCCAGTTGGAAAAATACAGATCCCAATAGAGATGGGTGTAAAAGCAAGATTTGGGATCCTGGAATCTGCTCTGACACTTGTTACCCCGGGAACCTAAGAATCTGTTTGAAGCTTCTTAAGGGCTTTACCTGCTTAGTTTGGGACCCCGGAGGCTACTGGAGATGCAAACATTGGTGGAGATTTCTAGATCAGTACAAGCAAAAGCCACCATAACAGGAAGCTCATCAAATGTCCAACTTAAGGACTTTAACTAAAAGTGCTAGGTGGGAGACAACCCACCATGGTATGATCGTTCCTTTTTCATTTTTATTTAGTTTTGTTTGTTTTCAAGTTTTATATTGAACCTGGAGTTTTGCATCACATTCATATTAACACTGCATTCTGCATTTTTTTTTCAGATTATCAAAAAAAAAAAACGCCACGCGACGCGACCGCATCAGCGACGCGTCCGCGTCGCAAGGAGGGGGGAAAATAAAAACGAGCAGAGAGTCACACTGGAGCATGGCTGGAGGCGTGCCAGTGGCACAAATCGACCCACGCGACCGCATCGCCGACGCATCCACGTCACATGGGAATAATGGCCTCCCACGCGACCGCGTGACCCACGCGGCCGCGTGCCCTGATTTTCGACGTAATAATGGTGCACAGCCGAAAGTTGTGCTAGAGTGGTGCTGGACTGGCGTTGGACACGCAGTCCCTCTCACGCGAACGCGTGCCCCACGCGTCCGCGTCGTACCCCAATAATTGCCCACTCACGCGATCGCATGCCCCATGCGATCGCGTCACCCAATATTTAGCAATTAATGATTTTTGAATAGAGAGATGTGCGAGAGCGAGGCTGCCCTCGCGCCAATAGCATAAAACAGGTCACGCGACCGCGTGACCGACGCGACCGCGTCAATCAGTTTAAGCGCAAGTCGCGCGATCGCGTGTCCCACGCGTTCGCGTCGCTTGCGCCGCACAGCTTATCCTAATTTGCCAAATATCTTATCTTTTCTTCCCCAATCCTAATTTTTCCTCCCTCCTTTCTTACTTACTTCTTCTTCCCTTCTTTCCCTTCTCATTCTTCTTATCTTTTATTTTATTTTACTTAATTTATTTAAATATTTCATTCATTGCATTTTAATTTAGTGCATATTTTTATTTTCTTTTTTAAAATTAATTATTTTTCCTTTGGTGTTAAAATTTTCTTATTTAACTGTTGCATTTTCTCTTGAATTATTTTGGGTGCTTCATGACTTGTTTTATTCTGATTGGGTAATATTATTTAAATCAATGCTAATTTTTATATTACTAATATTCCTTTTGCATTGACATGAACTTACATTATCTTTTATTACCCACTCTCTCCCCCCATTGTTATACATTTTGTACCACTGGCATGCCATGGCCTCTATTGTTTTCTCACTTACATGTTGAAGCTTTCATGTAAATGAGACCCTTATCATTTGGCATTAACCCACCCATACTTCTTTTATTTTCTTATCTCTATTTCTGGGTTACTCTTCTTCCCTTTTTTCTTTCAGGATGGCTACCCGGAAGGGAAGCGGAAGACGTTTTATATGGGGAGACAGACAAGTCCATCTGCACAATCCTTAGAGAAAAGCAACAGTTGAAACAACCCGTCCACATGCAAATCTCAGCATGCACCGAGGACGGTGAAATATTTAAGTGTGGGGAGGTCGATACCGATCTCTATGGGTTAGTTATTCTCTTCTCAACACCAATGTCTTATTTTCTTCATTAGTTCATTGTTGCATTACATAATAGATTGCATGTGTAGTTGATTGTTTGCATTTAAATACTACTTGGTTGAAAAATAAGTTGAAAAATAATAAATTTCTTCTAAAGACCCTATTTTTGAAAAATTTCACTAATTTAAATTGAAAACTTTTATGTTAAAACTTGTTTGAAGTTGTAATTGGAACATGGTTTTTGAGCCAAAGAACACACAACCTATGAGATTTTGAGCTTATTTATATGGTTACATTATTTAACCATAAATTTTTATTCTTGTGTGTTTTCTTCTCTATAATTGCAATCTTAGCTTTGTTCCATTCTATATGTCCAATATTTAGTGTATTTACATGCTTGCATATGATTGAGGCCATTTTTTGATTTTAGCTCACTTATCCCAAATAAGCCTACCCTTTAAATCACCATTGTCAGCCACCTTGAGCCTTTTATTCCCCATTTATTCTGTATTTTACCACATCACTAGCCTTGAGCAGAAAAACAATTAAATATCCCAATTGAATCTTTGGTTAGCTTAAGATAGGGATTGTGTAACAATTAAGTGTGGGGAAACTGTGGGAACATGGGTTAATAAGGGAATGTATCATGTTTCTAATTTATTTGAGTATTGGAAATTTGGGAAGCATGCTCATGTGAAATCAAAATAATTAAATTACCATGTGCATTGAAGAAAAATATATTAAGTAATTAAATAAGGGGATACAAAAAAAAGAAAAAAGAGAAAAAAAGAAAAAAAATATATATATATATATATAAAATATAAATAAATAAGGGGACAAAATTACCCCAATATTAAGTTTAATAAAAGATCAATGCACATGTGATAAAAATTAAAATTTGGTACATGCGTATGGGGATTATACAAAAGTGGGAATTATGGGTAGCTAGGCATGAATTTAAAAGTATATAGAGTATATGTATATTAGGTGAGAGCTTAGGTTAATTAAAGATTCATATTATAGCTCACTTGGCCATACATATATCCTTACCTTTACCTCAGCCCCATTACAACCTTGAAAAGACCTCATGATGTTTGCATTGGTACATTAAATATTTGTTGATTAGTTAGATGAAGAACAAAGTTTTAGAAAGCATGATTAGAGAAGACTAGAGTGAATTACCCTATACACTTGAGAGATTAGAGTGATATACACTTCCAGTGAGGGTTCAATGCTTGATTCTATGTTTTCTGCTTTCATGAGCTATCTTCTTACAAAATTACTTGCTTTTTATTGTACGATTTGAATTAGTGAAATCTGATTTATGTTTGTCTTGAAGATCTTATTTACTTTTGACCAAGTAGGTAGAAACATTTTGCATGTAGTTTCATTCATAGGTTGCATTTCATACATTCTACCATTCCTCTTCATCTTTATAGCTTCCCTTGAGCTTAGCATGAGGACATGCTAATGTTTAAGTGTGGGGAGGTTGATAAACCACTATTCTATAGTTTATCTTGTGCTCAATTGAGTGGATTTTATTAACTCTTTACCCACTTATTCATACTATTTGCATGTTTTACATTTTCCTTCCTGGTTTTGTGCTATGATTGAAAACATGCTTCTTTGATCTTATATTTGCTTATTATTAATCCTCTCTTATTACCATTAGATGTCTTGATATGTGTGTTAAGTGTTTTCAGAGATTACAGGGCAGGAATGGCTCAGAGGATGGAAAGGAAGCATGCAAAAGTGGAAGGAATACAAGAAGTTGGAGAAACTGCTAAGCTGTCCAGCCTGACCTCTTCGCACTCAAACGGCTATAACTTTAGCTACAGAGGTCCAAACGACGCGGTTCCAGTTGCATTGGAAAGCTAACGTCTGGGACTTCGATTTGATATATAATATGCAATAGTTTCCCTGATGCTAGGCAACGCGAACGCGTGATCTACGCGGACACGTCGCATCTGCGAACTTTAATCCGCGCGGCCACGTGGACGACGCCTCCGCGTCACCTGTCCGCGACCTGAACGTACCAGAATACGCAGGGGGCGATTTCTGGGCTGCTTTTGACTTAGTTTGCGGCCCAGAAAACACAGATTAGAGGCTATAAAGTGGAGGAATGCATCCATTCATAAGGAGGCTCTCATATTCACAATTTTAGGAGTAGATGTAGTTTTTAGAGAGAGAGGTTCTCTCCTCTCTCTTAGGATTAGGATTTAGGACTTCTCTTAGTTTTAGGAGTGACTCTCAATCCCAGGTTCTTTATTTTTATTTGTTTTTCCAATTTAATTTATGAACTTTTCCATGTTATGATTTGAATATTTTATTTAATATAATTTGAGGTATTTCAGACTTATGATTACTCTCTTTAATTTATTAATGCTCTGTGTTTATCCAAGTTATTTTCATTCAAGTAGACTTTCTTCCCTTTTGGCTTTGGTTAAATAATTGGAGACTCTTGAGTTATCAAACTCATTGTTGATTGAAAATTGGAATTCTTCAAGAATTAATTTGAGTTTCACTAACTCTAACTTTTCCTAAGGAAAGACTAGGACTTGAGGAATCAGAATTAATTCATCCACTTAACTTACCTTCATAGTTATAGGTTAACAAAGTGGGAGAAAAATCCAATTCTCATCACAATTGATAAGGATAACCAGGATAGGACTTCTGGTTCTCATACCTTGCCAAGAGTTTATTTTACAGTTATTTATTTATTTTTATTGCTCGAAAATATACCTATGAGCATTGCCCAAACTCCAGAACCCCAATTTACAATCTTCATAACCAATAATAAGAACATACTTCCCTGTAATTCCTTGAGAAGACGACCCAAGGTTTAAATACTCGGTTATCAATTTTAAAGGGGTTTGTTACTTGTGACAACCAAAACGTTTGTACGAAGGGATTTCTGTCGGTTTAGAGACTATATCTACAACGCGACTGTTTTTATGAAATTCTTTACTGGCAAAAATCCTAACGTCAGAATCCTTAACTCCCAATCCTTGCTAAGAGTTCCTACTTTTTGCCACTTGAATTACATTTTTGATTTACTTACTTTGAGCTTTAATTTTTTGCATGTCTATTTACTTCCTTGCACTTTAATTTCTTGCCTCTTATAATCAACCCCCAAAATCCCTCATAGCCAATAATAGGACACTTAATTGCATTTCCTAGGGAGAACGACCCGAGAGTTTAAATACTCTTAGTTATTTGATTTGAATTGTGATAACTCTTTGATTTAAACTTTGATTAAGAGTTAATTGTTGGTCTAGACTATGCTTGCAATGCCAATTCTATTTTTATGAAATTCTAAACCAATGCTAATTCTCTCATCAGTAGTCATCAGAACTTATGCACTGCAGAAGTGCATTCAAAGGAACCTCTATAGTCTTTATGGTTTCCTTTGGTTTTGGGCTAAAGGGTTCTTGAGTGGGATTCAGGCACTCAAAGGGTGTGCTTTGACTGGTGTTCAACGCTAACTCTATCAGCTTATTGGGTGTTAAACACCAGTCCCTCTAGCATTCTAGGCGTTGAACGCCCAACAGGGATGTCCTTGCTGGTGTTCAACGCTAGCTTCCCTAGGTTGGTGGGCGTTGAATGCCCAGTGAAGGCTTCTTCATTGGCGTTCAATTCTTTCCCAATCTCCTCCAATTCGGCCTCTGCCTCCACGGTTATGGCCTTGCACTCTTTTCTAGGATTAACCTCAGTATTGCTAGGAAGAGTGTTAGGAGGGATCTCAGGGATCCTCTTACTCTATTGACCAACTTGTACCTCCAAGTTTCTAATGGAGGACCTTGTTTCATTAATAAAATTGTGGGTGGTCTTAGTGAGGCTGGAGACTAGAGTGGCTAACTCAGAAAGACTCTGCTTAGAGGTCTCCATATTCCTTTGAGAAGATGGGAATGGTGGTCTATTATTAAACCTATTATGTTTTCTACCACCTTGATTGAAACCTTGCTAAAGTTTCTGTTGATCCTTCCATGAGAGGTTAGGATGATTCCTCCATGAAGGGTTGTAGGTGTTTCCATAGGCTTCTCCCATGTAATTCACCTCTCCCTTGGTGGGTTGATCAGGATCATAAGCTTCATCTTCAAGAGAAGCTTTCTGATTACTGCCAGGTGCAGTTTGCATCGCAGTGAGATGTTGAGAGATCATGTTGACCTGTTGGGTCAATATCTTATTCTGAGCTAGGATGGCATTCAAAGTCTCAACTTCATGAACTCCTTTCTTCTGAGAGGTTCCATGGTTTACAGGATTCCTCTCAGAGGTGTACATGAATTGGTTGTTTGCAACCATCTCAATGAGCTCTCTTGCTTCTGTAGGCATTTTCTTCAAGTAGAGAGATCCACCTGCAGAGCTATCCAAGGAAATCTTGGATATCTCAGACAAGCTATCATAGAACACGCCTTTGAGGAACCATTCTGAGAGCATGTCAGGAGGACATCTCTTGATCAGTTGCTTGTATCTTTTTCAAGCTTCATAGAGGCATTCACCTTCTCTTTGTCTGAAGGTTTAAACTTCCACTCTAATCTTGCTCATCCTTTGAGGAGGAAAGAACTTAGCCAGAAAAGCATTAACTTGCTTTTCCCAAGAGTCAAGACTCTCTCTGGGTTGGGCATCCAACCAGAACTTAGCTGTGTCTCTTAAAGCAAAGGGAAAAAGCATAAGCTTGTAGACTTTTGGATTAACTCCATTAGTCTTTATAGTGTCACAGATCTATAAGAATTCTGCCAAGAACTGATATGGATCTTCCATTGGAAGTCCATGAAATTTACAGTTCTGCTGCAGAAGAGAGACTAACTGAAGCTTAAGCTCAAAATTGTTAGCTCCAGTGGCAGGTACAACAATGCTTCTGCCATAAAAGTCAGAGATAGGTGTGGTGAAGTCACCAAGGACCTTTCTAGGCTCCTCTTGTGATTCGGCCATGCCCTCTATTTCTTATTCAAAACTTTCTGAAATGTCTCTTCCGGAGTGTTGTGCTTTAGCTTGTTGTAAACGCCTCCTTAGAGTCTTCTTAGGTTCAGGATCAGGAGTCAAAATGGGCTTTTTTTCCTGTTCCTGGTCATAAACAAGAAGAAAAGAAAAGAAGAAAGACTATGCCAATAGACAAGAAGCTCCTCCTTAAAGTCAGAAGTAGAGAAAGAAGAAAGAAAATAAAAATAAAAATAAATAAAATAGGTAAAGAAAAAATACCTTGCATATAGTAGATAAGAGTAAATAAGAAAGGAAGTTACAAGAAAGTTTTCTGTGCCAATTGACCAGAAGCTCCAAGTGAGATGTGAAGAAATAGGGATAGGAGAGTTTTGAATAATAGAGATGTGAGAAGAGAAGAGGTCTAAATAGAAAAAGTAAATAAGAGTTAAAAAATATTTTTTTATTTAATTAATTAATTAATTTTTCAAAAATTAAGTAAAAAATTTAAAAAGAATTTAATTTTAAATGTAAATTTTGAAAAATAGAAGACAGAAAAGAGAAATTTTCGAAAATTTAAGAGATAAGAGAGTTAGTTAGTGTGGTTTTCAAAAAGAATAGAGAGAAGAGGAGAGATATTTTCGAAAATTAAGGAAAGAGGGAGTTAGTTAGGAGGCTTTGAAAAAGAAGAGAGAGAAGAGGGGAAGTGATTTTCGAAAATTAAGAATAGAAGAGTTAGTTAGGAGGTTTTGAAAAATAAGAGAGAGAAAAAGGGGATATGATTTTCGAAAAAAAAAGGGAGGGAAAAGTTGGTTAGGTAGTTTTGAAAAATAAGAGAGAGAAGATAAGATATTAATTAAGAAAAGATAAAAATAAAAAATGAAAATAAAAGATAAAAAAAGAAAAGATTTAAATTTTAAAAATAAGATAAGAAGTAAGATAAGAAAATATTTTGAAATTAAAGTTTGAAATTAAAAAAAAATAAGATTTTAAAATTTGATTTTGAAAAAGATATGATTTAAAAATTAGAAGTTAGAAAAGATAAGATAAGAAACAAAAAGATAAGATTAGAAAATTGATTTTGAAAAAGATTTAATTTTTAAAAATTTGAAATTTGAAAAAGATAAGATGAGATTTTTGAATTTTGAAAAAGATATCATAAGATTTTGAAAAAGATGAGATTTTTGAAAAAAATATGATTTTTAATTTTAAAAATTTTGATTTTTGAAAACTTGACAACTAAGATATGAAAAGATAAAATTTTAAAGTTGAAATCTGAAATTTTTATTGAATATTTTCAAAAGATTAGTTAAAATTAAGTTAGAAAAGATATTTTTTATTTTTGAATTTTATGATGAAAGAGAAAAACACAAAGAAGACACAAGACTTAAAATTTTTAGATCTAGTCCACCCAAATTGTCGAAAATTTAGAGGGAAACACAAGGGAACACGAAACTTAAAAATTTTAAGATCAAAACACATACAAGACTCAAGAACACGAAGAACAAAATTTTAAGACTCAAAGAACTCAAGAACATAAAAAGGACACCAAACTTAAAATTTTTAGAACACTAAAACAAGATTTTCGAAAATTGCAAGAAAATAAACAAGAAAACACCAAAATTAAAGACTTGACACAAGATTAAACAAAGAAAAAAATTTATTTTTGAAAAATTTTTAGAAAGAAAGAGTCAAAGGAACACAAATTACCAAGAACATGAACACAACGCTCTAACCAATTGAACTACAAAAATAACAATATTTTTTAAAAAGGTTTTTAAATTTTTGAAAATTATAGAAGAAGAAAATAATAATAAAAGACTCAAAGACTCAAACCAAGAACAAAAATTAAACAAAGAAAAGAAAAATATTTTTGAAAAAAAAGTTTTGAAATTTTCAAAAATTAAGAAGAAGAAAGTAAAAATAAAAGACTCAACAAAACAAAATAAAAATAAAAGAAAATTACCTGATCTAGAGAGCAAGACAATCCGGCAGTTTGTCCAAACTCAACAATCCCTGGCAACGGTGCAAAAAACTTGGTGCGCGTGTACGCAACACCCACACTATTTCGTACAACAGTAGCAGTACCAGCAAGTGCACTGGGTCGTCCAAGTAATACCTGAGCGAGTCAGGGTCGATCCCATGAGGATTGTGGCTTGAAGCAAGCAATGGTTGTCTTGCAGGTCTTATCAGGTGGAATCAGAAGGAGTTGGAATATTATGTGAACCTTGAATGATTATATGTCATAAATGCTAGATGTGTAAAGCAAGTGTTTTCAGGGATAGGAATAGAGTTGAGAATCGGAGTTGCTTTGTCTTTCTGAAGTAACTCTGGTACTATTATCCTCTTTGCTTGTGAATGATCTTCTTCTATAGCAGGCTGTAAGTGATCAAAGCCACGCCAATGGTCCTTGATCTCCTCTACTACAGGTTGAACGCCATTGCCCGTGGTCATTCAATCTAACGGAGGGTGAAACTCTTAGCAAATCATTTTCTTGGCGATCCTACTCAAAGCACCACCGACAAGGTCGAATCTTCCAGATCAGAGAACGCTGCTTCTATGGATTCTAGCCTATACCATGGAGACCCTAATCTCCCCGGAGATCGGCTGAACTGGTGTCTCGAGAAGTCCCCAACGAAATTGTGGATTAACCGTCTGAGAGACGTATAAACATAGCTGTTGGTTCGTGCTTTCCAGCCAAGTATTCACACGAACCCAAGTAGACTCGGGTGTTTGTCAAGCACGTTCATCTTAATGTGATGACAGAGCCAATTTGTCATATCGTCATGTTCATCACAATGAAGATCGGAATATACATCTTAGAGATAGATCAAACACGGATCGAAGAAGAAGAAATAGTACTTTTATTAATTCATAGGACTCAGCAGGGCTCCTGCCCTAAACCTAGGAGGTTTAGAAACTCATATTGAAGTAAAAATATAGAGGAAAAATGAAAATAGAACTGAATGGTGGTAAAAGTGTCTAAGTCTGTACGAATTACATGAATAGAATCCCTTAAATACTAAACAGATGACTAGTAAGGGTAAAATAGTCTATTTAGTGCTAAAATCCACTTCTGAGGCCCACTTGGTAAGTGTTTGGGCTGAGCTTTAATGAGATCCATGTGCTATGAGGCTCCTTGGTCGTGGAATGCCAGCTAGGGGGTCCTCACTGGGCCTTTTGACGCTGGGCTCTGCTCTTTGGGCCCTGGACACCTGGAAAGGGGCAGGAAGCAGGCGTTGGATGCCAGTTTTGGGGCTTTTAATCCAAAGAAATGTATGAACTATTATATATTTCTGAAAAGCCCTGGAAGTCAGCTTTCCATAGCCGTTGAGAGCTCTCCATTTTGACTTCTATAGCTCCAAAAAAGCCCTTCCAAATGTAGGCAGGTCAGATCTGGACAGCATTTGCAGTGCTTTCTCTGTCTCTGAATCAGACTTCTACTCCAGCTCCTCAATTTCAGCCAAAAAATACCTAAAATTACCCAAAACCACAAAAACTCATAGTAGACTCCAAAAATGTGATCTTAACACTAAAACCTATAAAAACTTATTGAAAACTAAATAAAAACTACTAAAACTATATGAAAATGATGTCAAAAAGCGTATAAAATATCTGCTCATCACCTGTCTTTCAGCTATAATATTTTTTGAGAGAGGAAACATTCCAAGAGTTGGGTATTTTTGTGCCATCTATTGTTTCGAGCAGATAAGCTCCTTTGCCGATGACTTCAAGTACTCGGAAAGGGCCTTCCCATGTGGCGGCGAGCTTTCCATGACATGGTGGTTTTTTGGCTTGCTCGATTTTCCTTAATACCAAGTCGCCAATTTGGAAAGATCGGAAATGGACTCTCTGATTGTGCCTCTGGGCCAAATTCTGTTGTAGTGCTGATGAGAGGATATTTTATACGCTTTTTGGCATCATTTTTATATCATTTTAGTTATGTATTGTTCAAGTTTTATTATGTTTTCATAAGTTTTAGTGCAAAATTCACATTTTTGGATTCTACTTTGAGTTGTTGTGTTTTATGATAATTTCAAGTAAATTCTGACTGAAATTGAGGAGTTTTGAAAAAGTCTGATTTAGAGATAGAAAAGGGACTGAAGATGCTGTCAGATTCTGACCTCCATGCACTCGAAGGAGCATTTCTGGAGCTACAGAAGCCCAAATGGTGTGCTTTCAACCGCATTGGAAAGCTAAATTCAGGGTTTTCCAGCAATATATAATGGTCCATACTTATCTCTGGAATCAAAGGTCCAAACTAGCATTCAACGCCAGATACCAACCCCATTCTTGGCGTTGGACGCCCAAAAGGGAGTAGCTGGCGTCTAAAGCCCAAAAGGGAGGCAAAGTGGGTGTCCAATGCCCCAAAGGGTGTACCAACTCGTGGAGTCACCCCAAGCTCATCCGAAACACTCACCAAGTGGGCTCAGAACATGGATTTTCGCACTATATACCTAGTTTATCTTATTTCTGTAATTTTTAGTCATTAGATTAGTATTTAAGGAGGAGATCACCCATGTTTAGGAGGATCTCCCCCCCCCCAATTCGAACATTACACTATTTTCTGTAAAAGCATGAGCAACTAAACCTCCTAAGTTAGGGTTAGGAGCTCTGCTGATTCTTATTGTTTAATAATCTTACTGTTCTATTTCAATATGCGTGTGATTCCATTCTCTTGTGCATTTTCGTTCTTCACCTCATGAATTGAGGATGAACCGTGACAATCATCCTTGATCTATATGAGTTTCATGTGAGTCCTGCCTGGATAACATTGAATCACAAGCTAGAGAATGCACTGTGGATTCCAAGAGCGTGCCTGGGCAACTTTGGATATGTGACATATAATCCTGTTGACCGTTGGTTATTGAGGTTTCTGTGGTGTCAAGGCTAGAGTATGAGAAGTAGCGTTCCCTGATCTGGAAGATTCGACCTTGTCTGTGGCGTTTTAAGTAAGATCGCGAAGGGGAGTGGATTACTCAGGTCTTCACCTTCGACTATGGTTAGAAGCCATGAGTTAACTTGATGAGGATGCTACATGAGTTGCTCGGATATGGTGGACTGTTATGGTTCAGAAGAGACTAACTTGATGAGGATGCAACATGAGTTAGTCAATTACGGCTTCCATTGAATGAATTATTCGTTGTTGAAGCAGATAGTAAAAAAAGTTAATCCGGAAAGAATACACATCTCCGAAGCCTTAACTAATTATCCATCATTGCTTTTACACTAATCTGGTATCTTGTTCTTTATTATTTTGTTTATGCTTTTAAACAAACAACCATCTTTTCTAATCGCCTGACTAAGATTTACAAGATAACCATTGCTTGCAGAATCCGACAATCTCCGTGGGATCGACCCTCACTCACCTGAGGTATTACTTGGACGACCTGGTGCACTTGCCGGTTAAGTTGTGCAGAGTTCAATTTCCCGCACCAAGTTTTTGGCGCCGTTGCCGGGAATTTTTCTGAGATTGATAAACTACCGGACTATCTTGTTGCTTTGATTAGGTACTTTTTAAGGTTTAGTTACTCTTTTGTTTGTGTCTTATGTTTTTCTTCTTCAAAAATATTTTCAAAACCTTTATCTATTTTTAACCATTTATTTTTTTTTATTTTCTTATTTTGAGTCTTACCTGTTTCTTGTTTCTTTTTCAAAAAATTTTCAAAAACCTTTCTTTTCTTTAGTAATCTTTTTCTTTCTTTGAGTCTTGTGTCAGTTTTTAAGTTTGGTGTCCATTTTTGTGTTTTTCTTTCCTTTAACTTTTCAAAAATTTTCTTGGTGTTCTTTCTTGTATTTGAATTGTTCTTGGTGTTTTTCTTTATTTGATTCTAAAATTTTAAATTTGGTGTCTCTTATTTGTTTTTCCTTTAATTTTCGAAAATTAGTGTCTTTTGATTTTAAAATTTTAAGTTTGGTGTCCCTTAGTTGTTTTTCTTTTTTTCCTAAAATTTTGAAAATAAAAAAATCTTTTCCTCGATGTTTCTTTAAATTTTTGAAAATCTTAACCATCTTATCTTATCTTGATTTAAAAATTTTAAGTTTGGTATTTTCTTGTTAGTAAAATTTAAACTTTGAATTTTAATTCTTATCTTTTCATATCTTTTTCAAATCTTTTCTTTTATCTTAATTTAAAATTCAAAAATCCTATCTTATCTTACTTTAAATTCAAATTTTAAAAATTCAAATTCAAAATTTAAAATTTAAAATTTAATTTTTAAAATCAAATCTTTTTCAAAAATCAAATTTCAAATCTTATCTTTGCAAATCTTTTTCAAATCTTTATCATATCTTTTTACTTTAAGTCCTTCTTATCTTATATTCTTTTTAAATTTAAAACTTTTAAATTCCAAATCTTTACTTTCTCTTGAAATTAAAAATTCAAAATCAAATCTTTTATTTTCAATTCTTGTTTATTAGTTAGTTACTTGTATTATTTTATTCTCTTTCTATTTCCTTTCTCTTTCTTCTTTTTCAAAACTTTCTACTTCTTTCTCTATCTCCTTTTTTGAAAATTCTTACTTCTTTCCCTCTCTTCTATTTTCAAAAATTTCTAACATCTTTATCTCTTACCTTTTTTGAAAATCTTCTTTTTCTTTTTCTATTTATTTTTTTCCGAAGACATTTTTAATTTAAAAAGATATCCTTCTTTTCTTTTCTCCCTTTTTAACTCTCTCAAAGGACCTCTATACTCTGACATAGAGAATCCTTTTCTTCTTTTCTTCTTGCATTCTTCCTTCTTGTTTATGAGCAGGAATAGAGATAAAGAAACTCTCTTTGATCCTGACCCTGAACCTGAGAGGACTTTAAGGAGGCGTTTAGAACAAGTAAGAGCACAACACTCCGGAGGAAACCTCACAGAGCTTTTCGAACAAGAAGCTGAAATTACAGACATGGCAGCCAATCCTAATGGTGGAGGAGACCCAAAGAAGGTTCTAGGTGACTTTACTGCATCCATTTCTGACTTCTATGGAAGGAGCATCTCTATACCCGCCATTGGTGCAAATAACTTTGAGCTGAAGCCTCAACTGGTCACTTTAGTTCAACAGAACTGCTAGTTTCATGGACTTCCACAGGATGATCCCAACAGATTCATCTCTAATTTCTTGCAAATCTGTGATACTGTCAAGACTAATGGAGTGGATCCTGAGATTTACAAGCTTATGTTTTTCCCTTTTGGTATAAGGGATAGGGCTAGGTTGTGGCTGGATTCTTAGCCTAAGAAAAGCCTAGACTCTTAGAAAAAGGTAGTCAATGCATTCTCGACCAAGTTCTTTCCACCTCAGAAGCTGAGCAAGCTCAGGGTGAAAGTTCAGACCTTCAGGCAGAAAGAGGGTGAATCCCTCTATGAAGCCTGGGAGAGGTACAAGCAATTAATCAGAAAGTGCCCTCCTAACATGATTTCAGACTAGACCATGTTAGATATCTTCTATGATGGTCTTTCTGAGATGTCCAAGATGGCGTTGGACCACTCTGCTGGTGGTTCACTCCACTTGAGGAAAATGCCTGAAGAGGCACAGGAACTCATTGACATGGTTACTAACAACTAATTTATGTACACTTTCGAGAGAAACCCTATGAACATTGGGGTAGCTCAGAAGAGAGGAGTCCTGGAGATTGACACTCTGAATGCCATGTTGGCTCAGAACAAGATCCTGACCCAACAGGTCAACATGATCTCTCAGCATCTGACTAGATCACAAGCTGCAGCTGACAACACTCAAAAAGCCTCCTATGAAAGAGATGCATATGATCCAAATTAACCCATGATGGATGAGGTTAACTATTTGGAAAACTTCTCAGGAAATCCCAATAATGAGCCCTATGGCAACACCTACAATCCAACATGGAGGAATCATCCCAACCTTTCTTGGAGGGATCAATAGAAGCCTCAGCAAGGCTTCAATAACAATCAAGGTAAAAGAAACCAGAATAGGTTTCTTAATAAACCATTCACATCTTCTCAGCAGTGGAAGGAGACTCCTAAGCGTAGCCTCTCTGACCTAGCCACTATAGTCTCCAATCTCTCTAAGACCACTCATAGTTTCATCACTGAAACAAGATCCTACATCAGCAATTTGGAGGTACAGATTGGTCAGCTGAGTAAGAGAATCCCTGAGACCCCTCCTAACACTCTTCCTAGTAACACTGAAGTAAACCCAAGAGAAAAGTGCAAGGTCATCACTGTAGAAGTTGAGGCTGAAACTGAAGAGGAGAAGGTGGCGATAAATGCCAGCAAGGGAGAAGTTGGGCGTTCAACGCCCAAAGAGGGGCAGTTGGAGGCGTTGAATGCCAGTAATGGAGCAAAGACTATACGTTTTTTGGGACAACTCCTGGCGTTGAATGCCACAATAGGAGTAGCTGGGCGTTTGATAATGAAAATTTTTCGTTGATCTAGAATTTCAAAATATAAAATTCTATCGTTGAAAGTATAGTCCAAACCAACAATTAATTCCCAAATAAAATATTTTAAATTCAAATTATAATAACCGAGATCGAGAGTAATTCAACCTCGGGTCGTCTTCCCTAGGAGTTGTAATTAAGTGTCATGTCATTGGCTATGAGATAGAGCACGGGGGATTGGGAATGAAAGTAAGAGAGCAAGCAATGTAAATAGCAAGGAATTGAAACAAGCATGCAAAAAATTGAAAAGAAAGCAATTAAAGGACTCTTATCAAGAAGTGGGTAATCTAGGTTTCCTATCCTAGCTGTGGACCACAAACATGGCAATTGTGTGGAAGCAATCCTAACTAGTCAATCCTCCTTGAGAATTAGCCAAAGGTGTAATTGATCTCAATCCATAAGTCCTAGTCAACTCACCAATTACATAGTGAAAGACAGCGTCAATGGAAACCAAACCAATTAACCATTCTCACACAATGCGGAATGGACATCCACAACTCAATTCCACCCAAACATCCAATTTCTCAACCAAGAGTGTGAAAATTAAACATGCAAGAATTTAAACATCAAAGCAATAAAAGTTAAAGCAATTAAATGCAAGGAAAAGAAATGGCAAGAAAGTAACTTAACATGCAAGAAAGTAAATGAAAGCAAGTAAAAGTCAAAGCAATAAAACTTCAAATGCAAAAAACCTCTTGGCAAGTAATTGAGAGCTAAGGCTACCTATCCTAGTCATTGACCACAAACATATGATGATTATGAAGAGTTAATCCTACTTAGTCAACCTTACATCGAAGATAAGTCAAATAGACATAGTTGATTTCAATCCTTAAGTCCTATGTCAACACTAAGGGGTCACATAGAGTCAAGGGAGACCAAATCAACTAACTACTCTAATGTATCAAGCAAGAATGGACATCAATGACTCAAGGATCACCAAGGTCAACAATTCCAAGCCAAGAGTGAGGAAAAACTAAGTAAAAACTAAGCCAAGCATTTTATCAAACACTTGGTATGTATGAAAATAAAATAATATTAAAATGCATTAAAATAAATTCTAAAGCTACCAAAGCAGGAAAATCATAACAACAACTAAAGAAGGCAATAAAGGACATGAAAACATAAATTGCATTAATTAAAATTAAAGTTAACAAAATTGTTCATAAACATAAAAATGACAAAATAAAGGAAATAACAAGAGAAATGAAGAAAAGAAAAGAAGCAATAACAATAAATGACAAGGAAAAGTAAATAGAAACAAGAATTAAAAGTAGAAATTACAAGAAATTAAACTAAAGAACCCTAATTCTAGAGAGAGTAGGGAGCTTCTCTCTCTAGAAAACAACCTATATAATGCTAAACTAACCCTAATTTCTCTCCCCCTTCACATGGAGTAAGGCCTTCCTTCATATAGCACTCAATCAACTTCAGAAAGTCCAAAATTGGGCCCTGAAGGCCCAAAAATCGCCCCAGCGATTTACAATAAATGAGTCACGCGCTGGGACGTGTGCAGACACACAGGTGTGTGGATCCGCACACATGCTGATTTTCCTCTTATGCATACGCACAGGTGGTTGTGCATACGCACACATGGTTTTGTGGCTTTTGTGCATACGCACAGGTGGTTGTGTGCACGCACACTCCAATGTGTGCTTCTCCTTTGTTTTCTTCATGTTTTCTCCCTTTGTACATGCTTCCTTCCACTTTTGCCTTGTCAAACTCGCTGCTAGGACCTAAAATCACTTAACAAACATGTCATGGCATCGAATGGCATAAAAGTGGGATAAAAGTGATTAAAATAAGCACAAAATAGCATGTTTTCACATTTAGGCACAACTAAGGGAGAGAACACAAAAGCATGCTATTTGGATGAATAAATGTGGGTTTATACGATGAAATCCATTCAAATCAAACCAAAATATACTAAAAAATATGGACTCATCAATTTCCCCACACTTAAATAATAGCATGTCCTCATGCTAATCACAATCAAGGGGGAAGGATAAGGAGGGAAATCAATTTATTTAATGCAACTAACTACATGCATGCAACTATACTAAATACTATCTATCTATATCTATACTATGGTTCCTATTGAGTTTGGTAGAAGCAAACAAAAGAATATCAATCAATCCAAAATAGGAACTTAGGGCCAAGACAAGAAAATATATCAATATAATCAATGTCCAAGGATTTGATTTGAAATTTTCAAATTAATTTCAACAACTTGCAAGAAGATACAAGATTAGCAATGGAAACATAGAATTGAGCAATTGAACCCCTCACAGGATGTGTTTACACTCTAGTCGCTCAGTGTTTAGGGCTTAATCACTCAATCCTCCTTTAATCATGTTTTCAAAGATTTGCAAGATATCTAACAATCAACTAATATTTGACAAATGAATGCAAATATTATGAGAACTTTTGTGGGTTGTAATGGGGTTTAGGTAAGCGCAGGATTAATACGGTTAAGTGGGCTATTAGATTGGATCTTTGATTAGCTCAAGTACTGATGACATGTCATCATGCCATGTTTTTCTATGCTTTTTCATACAAGAAAGTGATGATTAGTGCTTAAATATTGAATGATTTTGTGCTTAAATGGTATATTTCTTTGAACTTTTGGTTTTATAAACTTTGTAGGAAATAATAGAAGAAGAAGCAATAAAAAGCACTAATTGAGCACTAATTGAGCGTTTTCGGCCTCTAAAATAGCATGACTATGCCTTCTTCAAAGGACCATACCTTGAGCTATAGATGTCCAATTGATGCGCTTCCAATTGCGTTGGAAAGCTGACATTCAGAGCTTTCTAGCGATATATAATAATCTATATTTGGCATGAAATTCAAGTACAAGTGATAGGCATCTTTAAGGCCCAAAAACCACGCTCAATAACCAAACAAGGCTAGCGTTCACTTTAGAAGTGAGCGTGGTGCTCACTTTTCTACCTTTTTCCTGACTTGCAAGCCTTGGGGAGGAAGTTCGTGCCATCTGTACACTAAAGTAGCGCTCAAAATTTGAGCATAGAGCTCACTAATGCAGTGCCCAGTGAAGAAACAAAGCCCTCAATGAAGGTAGCTGGTATGCGAAATTGTTACTCTGAGGTTGTAAAATTTGTTGTTCGTTCTCTCCCTGGCAATGGCGCTAATAACTGGTGCACAATACCATGGTCCAAGCATAACTTCACAACTTTGCACAACTAAACAGCAAGTGCACTGGGTCGTCCAAGTAATAAAACCTTACGTGAGTAAGGGTCGATCCCACGGAGATTGTTGGTATGAAGCAAGCTATGGTCACCTTGTAAATCTCAGTCAGGCGGATATCAAATGGTTATGGAGTTTTCGAATTATAATAAATAAATAGAAAATAAAGATAGAAATACTTATGTAATTCATTAGTGAGAATTTCAGATAAGCGTATAGAGATGCCTTCATTCTTCTGAACTTCTGCTTTCCTGCTGTCTTCATCCAATCAGTCCTACTCCTTTCCATGGCAAGCTTTCTGTAAGCGCATCATCGTTGTCAATGGCTACATCCCATCCTCTCTGTGAAAATGGTCCAAATGCTCTGTCACGGCATGGCTAATCATCTGGAGGTTCTCGATCATACTGGAATAGGATTTACTATCCTTTTGCGTCT
>NC_029789.2:88753551-88784337 GCF_000816755.2 Arachis ipaensis
GAATACCACAGACAAGGTTTAGACTTTTCGGATCTCAGGAATGGCCATCTATGGGTTCTAACTTATACCACGAAGATACTAATAACTCGGACTCGGTCCCCTGTATTAGATATTTAAGAGATACAAGAGATACTTTGGTTGCATGTAGAATGGAAGTGTTTGTCAGGCACGTGTTCATAAGTGAGAATGATGATGAGCGTCACATAATCATCACATTCATCATGTTCTTGGGTGCGAATGGATATCTTAGAAGCGGAACAAGTTGAATTGAATAGAAAACAGTAGTACTTTGCATTAATTCATGAGGAACAGCAGAGCTCCACACCTTAATCTATGGAGTGTAGAAACTCTACCGTTGAAAATACATAAGTGAAAGGTTCAGGCATGGCCGAGAGGCCAACCCCCAAAACGTGATCACAGGATCAAAAATACAATCCAGGATGTTCCAAAGATAATGTCTAATACAAGAGTAAAAAGTCCTATTTATACTAAACTAGCTACTAGGGTTTATAGAAGTAAGTAATTGATGCATAAATCCACTTCCAGGACTCACTTGGTGTGTGCTTGGGCTGAGCTTAAATTTTACACGTGCAGAGGCTCTTTCTGGAGTTGAACGCCAGGTTGTAACGTGTTTCTGGCGTTCAACTCTGGTTCGTGACGTGTTTCTGGCGTTTAACTCCAGACTGCAGCATAGAACTGGCGTTCAATGCCCTTTTGCGTCGTCTAAACTCGGCCAAAGTATGGACTATTATATATTGCTGGAAAGCCCTGGATGTCTACTTTCCAACGCAATTAGAAGCGCGCCAGTTTGAGTTCTGTAGCTCCAGAAAATCCACTTTGAATGCAGGGAGGTCAGAATCCAACAGCATCAGCAGTCCTTCTTCAACCTCTGAATCTGATTTTTGCTCAAGTCCCTCAATTTCAGCCAGAAAATACCTGAAATCATAGAAAAACACACAAACTCATAGTAAAGTCCAGAAATGTGAATTTATCATAAAAACTAATAAAAACATCCCTAAAAGTAACTAGATCCTACTAAAAACATACTAAAAACAATGCCAAAAAGCGTATAAATTATCCGCTCATCAGTAACGCTCAAATATTGAGCGTAGCGTTCATAAAGAAAGCACCAAAGGAGGAGCGCTCAACCAAGGAAGCCCCAAATGCGCACCAAAGGAGCCCTCACTCAAGGAGCGTAGCGTTCAAAAAGCAAGCGCCAACCAAGAATGGCACACACCAAAGTGGCACACCAAAGGGAATGAACGGGGCGTTCACTTTTCCAACTAAACGCTCCACTGGAGCATCACCAAGTCAACCCTGACCCACTTATTTAAGGCCAAATCCAAATCAACCCATTTCATTGAACCCCAAAGCAAGCAAAGCCCATTGACATGACTCAAAGGCACAAGAAACAATTAGAATAGGAATTTCATTTGGATTGTAATTTGTTTTCAATTTTAATTTCATTTTTCATTTTGTAAAGCCTATATAAAGGCATCAATTTCATTTCATTAGAGAGGCTGGCTCTTTTAGAGAGCAATAGGAGTAGGAGTAGGAGTAGAATAGAAGACTTTCTTTGATACACTTTTCTTTTCTGCACTTTCTACATCTCAGTAGTGAATTCAATTCAGTTTATGCAATTTCCATTTCTCTGCTACAATTTCCTCTTTGGCTACAATTTCCTTTTCTGCAAATTTTATATTTCTATTCATGTTCATCAGTCTGGTTTAATTTTTCTGTAATTCAAATTTCCTGTTACTTGATTATGAGATTCTGAATTACTGCTTTGCTTAATTTTCCTGCACCCAATCCCCTTAACATTTGATGCAGATTACTTTTCTTGCTCTTTAAGCTTCAGCTAATTTACATTTGCTGCAATTTACATTTCTTGCTCTTTAAGTTTCTGTCACATTTACATTCTGCAATTTTAAAATTCCTACAATTTATGTTCTGTTGCTTCAATTTCATCCAATTCACCACTGTTAGCTTGACTAAACTAATCTAATCACCTCACTAAAGTTGCTTGATCCATCAATCCCTATGGGATCGACCTCACTCTTGTGAGTTATTACTACTTGATGCGACCCGGTACACTTGCCGGTGAGTTTGTGTGGAAATCTAATTTTCACCCATCAAGTTTTTAGTGCCGTTGTCGGGGATTGATTTAGATTGACAATGATTAAGAGGGTGAGAATTCTAGATTAAGCATTTTCTTTGTTTTTGTCCTTTTTAATTTTTTGTTTTCTGCTGAAACCAAGGTGTTTGTGTTTTTGCCTTACTAAGAAAATCTCATCTGAGACATGAATTTCGATCATAATTGGTGATGTACTTTACAAAATTCAAATAGAGTTCAACTTATATTATAATCAAACAGATTTTATGGGATATTACCCACCATCACCAATCTTTAATGGTGGATGGGAATATCACCAAGAAATTACAAATTCTGAGCACTCCGATCCATAGAGATTTGCTCCAGAGCCACAAATTGATTAAGCAAATCACATGAGATATTGTCCAGAACCACAAAATAATTTATGTCATTATCCTCATGGTATCTGTGCATATCAACAAGAGTGTGAACAATCAAGTGAAAGGAATTTTCTCCCAGAGCCACAAAGTGAATCATACTGTTATGACACTAACACAAACTATGGCTGGGAAGGGAATTCTAATGCTCCATATGATATTCAGCAAGAGACATCATCTCTTGATTATATTTTCAATAAATTCATGCAAGATTATCCCCCAATACCACAAAGTGATCCACACCCTGATGAATTCTACAATTATTCACATTGTGGATGGGAGGATCAAAACCAGAAAGCAATTGACAGTTCATATTCCATTTATCAAGAGCCATCATTACTTGAGCAAACCTTCAATTCATTCATAAAAAATTGTCCACCCTCACCTCCCAATTTCTCATTTGAAAATTCTTCATCACTTGATTCTGCCTCAACACAATGTTTTTTCCAAGATCCATACAACTCAGCCCACCAACCACAAAATTCATTCCACAACTCACAAAACTCATTCTACACCCCTCAACACAACTTCACCACAACACATCCATGTCACCAAAATTACTCTCAACCTTCATCTCTTGAGCTAGCAGTTGAGGATTACCTTCAATGGTCTAAAGAATCCTTAGAAAGCCGATGCCAAGTAATTGAAAGGCAAGGACAACTCTTGGAAAAACACAAACAATCATGGAAAGAAATCCTCTTCAAGAAGATGGATGGGCATTTGGAGCAAAGAAGGAGAAACTTAGGAGTGCCAAGTATTGAGGATAAAGAACAATCTGTGAGTGAAGAAGTGGAAGAGCAAGATAAAGAGAGTCCATCCTCAATTGAAACAGAGAATTGCATAGAAGAAGGGCTCATTGAACCTCCAATTCAAAAGGCTTTTGATGAAGATAAAGCTCCAACAACCACACAACCACCATGTCTTGATATCCAAGGAGTGAAGGCAACCAACAAGAGCACCGAGAAGAGGATTGTGACCAAGATACCAGTGACAACATTCAAGAAACGGTCAACTATAAACAATCCTACCCCTGATCCAGCAAGCAAGCTCAAACAAGCAACTAACAAGAGGAAGCTTGCTGAGGAGAGACCAAGACAGGGGACAATAGCTGAATCTTCTCCCCCTTGAGGTCATTCCTCTTAACAAACTGGAAGAAGAGGAAGAAAGTGAATAACAACATGTCAAGCTAAATGACACTAAAAGAGCGCTTGTTGGGAGGCAACCCAATCGTAGGTAACATCTCATTTCTTTGCTTTGTTTATTTTCTCTGTCTGCTTTGTTTAAATTTCAATAAATTGGCATATGGTTACATTCTAAGTTTGGTGTTGCCCAGCAATAATCTATTTCAATCTCTATGAATGATTGCATCAAAAATGAAAGTGTCACACTAAGATTCTACGTTTGGTGTGCCACTTATTTTCTGTGCAAACAAATCCAGCAACACCACTTGTCTGCATAGTCATAATGCCTTTGCAGTGTTATTTTTCTTTTGGTTTGATATTTTTTTCTATTTTCTTTAGTCATTTCTTTGTTTTTAATGCTTTCATTCATTTTGCTCCTTGACTATTTTTTGTTAAATACTTCACCAAGAAATCCTTACTCAGGACAGATTCTTGGCTTTGTGATTATATTTAACATACAACAGTTTTATTTGCTTAGTTTTATTTCAACTAAATTGACATAGGATTGTATTCTAAATTTGGTGTTTCTATGCAACAAAATTTGCTTCCAATCTTTACTGGATACTTGCATCAATTTCAAGTGAAGTGTCACACTAAGTTTGGTGTGCCACTTATCTTTAATGCCATGTATCATACACACCCCACTTGTTTTTGCAATCACAATGTCTCTAATTTTCCTGTGCCTTCATTGTTATTTTTCATTTTGCTTGCTTAAACACATGTGCTACTAACATTTTATTGTGTAAGACACTCATGATCCATCATAGACCCCATCACCATTGTTCTAATTGTTGCTTGAGAATGAGCAAACGCTCTAAGTTGGTACGGGAAGGGAAAGAATGGGAGGAAATGACAACAATAGTGAAGATGAACTACAAGGTTGTAAAGTTCTTTTTCCTCTTATTTGCTTCCAGTACTTTAAAGAGCATGATTGTCTTTTCTCTGAATGCATATGTGGTATGAATAAGCATAAATTGAATTTTGATTTGTAACATCTTGCTATGACATTATGAATACCAACTTGAATTCTGTGAGTTCAAAAGCAATAAAGTATCATGATCATAAACAAACAAAGAAGTAAAAAAGAACTTAGCATGTGCATACAAGTATTGGAAGGCTAGTATGATTAATTATTGCTCAATTGCATAAATTTTATTTAATTGAAGTTTTCATCTAGGACATTTTGTGAAATATTTGAAAATCATGAAAACCTTGAAGAAACAATTGCAAATTAAGGCAAGAAAAGAAAAAGGGAAAGAATGAGAAAGCTGAAGGCTCTGAGTACCAATGACAATTAAGTTGTTAAGTACTTGTGGTGTTTATGTATCAAGCAAAAAGCTTGAAAACAAAACACTTAGAGTCAAGGCTAGGCTCAAGTGCAAATGACTCCCTCAAAGCTCAAGGCTCTGAGCATCAATGATTAGAGAGTCAAGAAAAGAAACAAATGAGCTTAAAGAAGTCCTCTAATTAAATGCTTGTGGTGTTTGTATATCAAGTGGTAATACTTGAAAACAAAGCATTTAGAGTCGTAGCTTTGTTATCAACTCATGGGACAAAGCACCCAAAAGGAGAAGCTAATAAGAGAATGTAAAAGCTTGTTTCAAGGAAGAAATATAATGAAAAGATTTCATAAATTGAGCTAGATAGAAACATCAATCATTTACATTTCTTTTGTGATTATGGCATGCATAGAAAACTAGCCAACCATGAACATTGAGTTGCTATTCTTCTTACCTTGGATTGTCAATCTCTATTGCATGATTCTTTTCTTGCTTGGGGACAAGCAAGGTTTAAGTTTGGTGTTGTGATGACATGTCATCATGTCATGTTTTTCTATGCTTTTTCATACAAGAAATTGATGATTAGTGCTTAAATATTGAATGCTTTTGTGCTTAAATGGTATATTTCTTTGATCTTTTGATTTTATAAACTTTATAGGAAATAATAGAAGAAGAAGCAATAAAAAGAACTAAAAGAAGAATCATACTCCCAAGGTGGCAAAAGAGTTGGAAACAAAATCAAGGAGGAGCAAAGAGGATTTGCAATCCAGACCTTTTTACACTCCAACATAAATAACTCGAGCTACAAAACTCCAAATGAGGTGATTTTAGTGTCATTGGAAAGTAGGAATCTAGAAATTTCCAAGCATATATGGCACTTCATGGTAGACACTAAATCTGAGGGAGAAAACTTACCCCAAAAGTGCAAAGATGAACATAGTATCAACCTGCAGTAAGGCCAGCTGACCTCTCCACCTTCCAAGGAGGATAACTTGAGCTGTAGAGCTTTGAATGATGCGCTCTAAACTGAATTGGAAAGTAGACATCCAGAGCTTTTCAACGATATATAATAGTATGGGGTGAACAATAAGTTTGGACCTCAGAAGCTGGCACTAACTTTGGCCTCCAATCAGCACTCATTTGCCAAGTGAGCGCCACGCTCACTAATTGAGCGTTTTCGGCCTTCAAAACAGCATGACCATGCCTTCTTCAAGGGACCATAACTTGAGATACAGATGTCCAATGGATGCGCTTCTAGTTGCGTTGGAAAGCTGACATTCAGAGCTTTCCAACGATATATAACAATCTATATTTGGCATGAAATTAAAGCACAAGTGATAGGCATCTTTAAGGCCCAAAAACCACGCTCAATAACCAAACAAGGCTAGCGTTCACTTTGGAAGTGAGTGTGGCACTCACTTTTCTACTTTTTTTGTGACTTGCAAGCCTTGGGGAGGAAGTTCGTGCCATCTGTACACTAAAGTAGTGCTCAAAATTTGAGCGTAGCGCTCACTAATGCAGCGCCCAGTGAAGAAACAAAGCCCTCAATGAAGGTAGTGCTCAAATATTGAGCGTAGCGTTCATAAAGCAAGCACTAAAGGAGGAGCGCTCAACCAAGGAAGCACCAAATGCACACTAAAGGAGCCCTCACTCAAGGAGCGTAGCATTCAAAAAGCGAGCGCCAGCCAAGAAAGGCACGCACCAAATTGGCGCACCAAAGGGAATGAACGGGGCATTCACTTTCCCAACTGAACGCTCCACGGGAGCATCACCAAGCCAACCCTGACCCACTTATTCAAGGCCAAATGCAAATCAACCCATTTCATTGAAGCCCCAAAGAAATCAAAGCCCATTGACATGACTCAAAGGCACAAAAAACAATTAGAATAGGAATTTCCTTTTGATTGTAATTTGTTTTCAATTTCAATTTTATTTTTTATTTTGTAAAGCCTATATAAAGGCATCAATTTCATTAGAGAGGCTGGCTCTGCTAGAGAGCAATAGGAATAGGAGTAGGAGTAGAATAGAAGACTCTCTTTGATACACTTTTCTTTTCTGCACTTTCTACATCTCAGTAGTGAAATCAATTCAGTTTATGCAATTTCCATTTCTCTGCTACAATTTCCTCTTCGGCTACAATTTCCTTTTCTGTAAATTTTATATTTCTGTTCATGTTCATCAGTCTGGTTTAATTTTTCTGCAATTCAAATTTCCTGTTACTTGATTCTGAGATTCTGATTTACTGCTTTGCTTAATTTCCCTGTACCGGATCCCCTTTACATTTGATGCAGATTACTTTTCTTGCTCTTTAAGCTTCAGCTAATTTACATTTGCTGCAATTTACATTTCTTGCTCTTTAAGTTTCTGTCACATTTACATTCTGCAATTTTACAATTCCTGCAATTTATGTTCTGTTTCTTTAATTTCATCCAATTCACTACTGTTAGCTTGACTAAACTAATCACCTCACTAAAGTTGCTTGATCCATCAATCCCTGTGGGATCGACCTCACTCTTGTGAGTTATTACTACTTGATGCGACCCGGTACACTTGCCGGTGAGTTTGTGGAAATCTAATTTTCACCCATCAAGTACCCACCTAATCCTATATATCATCCCATATTCATAACAAAACAATCCTAACTACCCATTTATCCTTTTCTCATTCACACTCACTCATGCATTCTCTTTCCAATTCAATCACATATGCCTCCTTTATTTTCATTTTTATTTTCTTTTCCTTTTTTTTTAAATAAACATAGTATGTACAACAAAAAATTTTTTTTCTTTTAGAATTAAAAAGAGATGCATATGTTTTAAGTGATAGATGCATGAGTGATTACCCATTTTTCTAAATTTTCTCAATGAACACCCAAAGCAAACTAACTACCAATGATTCTCACAAATTCTCCCCACACTTGAATAACACACACACTCAAACCCAAGCTAATCAAAGATACAATTCAAGGACATTAATAGTTTTTCACTTAGGGAAAAAGATGTGCTTAATATTAGAACAAAAGGGGAATTATCAAGGCTCAAAAGTGGTTTACAAAGGTAGACGTAAGGGTTGGCCATATGGGTTAAGTGAGTTTAATCAAAAAATGGCCCCAATCATACTAAATGCATTCAAAACAACAAATATAGGACATAAAAATTAAAGCAAATCTAAGATTACAATCATAAAAGGAGTTTATAACACACAAGAACAAAAATTGTGATTGAAAATATGCAACCACACAGTTTAAGCTCACACTTGGTATTTGTTCAAGCTCTTTTCTATCTTCCATAAAAAGATACTTCAAGCAATTTCAAAAATATGTTTTCAAATCTAATCAATGGAATGCCCAAAAAGAGATTTCTTGAAAAATTCTTTGTTGTTTTACCAAACTTATTCAATCTAACATACAACATGCAAGTATTTACTATCACATAACTATAAGCATTAAAGAAATATATACAAACAAACCAAACAAAATGCAAACAAAAACAAAAATTGCAAAATTTGAAGAAAAAGGACAAAAAGAGTATTGCAAAGTGTCTAAGAAAAGGAATTTTACCCCCCTTGAAGTTGGTGATCCTCCCCCACACTTAAATAATGCACGGTCCTCCGTGCATACACATGATCTGGGGGATGAAGTACTGTGAGGCTCCACCTTCAGCTGGTGGGCTTCGGTTGCTATATAAACAAATAAACAACAATTGAAGAGAAGTAAGTTGTATGTGGGGTGATGAAAGGCAATGTGTGTGTTCCAAATGCGCGCACAATTTAAAACACAACATATTGGTCAGTTAAAAATAGAAACCACACAATCAAAATAAATAGCATGATCCTCAATTAAGTAGCCTAGGTTACAAGTGATGGAAAACAAGAGTTAAATGCACAAACAAACCTAGATAGCTACAGTTAAAGTGAATTGAGTGTATAAGACATTGGTTATTGAAGTTGTGCAAGTGAAAGCGTAAGGTGAATAGGAAATGGCACAATCAACAATAACCAATTCCATGATGAGAAGAGACTACTTAGTCATCCTTAGGAATAAGAAAATAATCACATGTATAAGGTGCCTGTTACAAAAAGTGACAAGTCTTGATAAGAATCAAGTCAAGTCAACTCAAAAAAATGCAAGGCATTAACAAGGAACAATACCTTGTTATGTGATTATATTCACTTAAGAACCATGATGACTAAGTAGCTCAACTCAATTCACTAAAGTAAAAGTGTACAATGCAATATGCCAAACAAGGATAAAGTCTAATGCATATGGTAGCTACAACATATGAATCAAACTCACAATTCAATTAGGCAATTAAACAAAGCTTTAATACTTAGTGCACATATCCATCAACAATGAAATCAAAATTCAAACAAGAAGCAACCCAAATCAACATCAATCAAACACTTGCAATTTATTTAATCAAGAACAATTGAACTAAAACTAATATAATTGCTAAAGTAGAAATAAAATGCAAACAAAACAAAGCAAAGTAAGTAGAGAAGAGGGTAAAAGTAAGAGAAAATAGTGGTGGAAGGAAGAAGAAGAGGAGAAGTAGAGAGGAGAGAAGAAAAGAAGTAAAGTGTGAGAAAATAGGGGTGTGCGCACGCACAGGGTAGTGTGCATACGCACACCAGGATGAAAATGGGGTAATGCGCGCGCACAGCAGGGTGTGGGCGCTTGGAACAGGATGAACATAAGGGCCTGTGCGCGTGCACAAAGGTGTATGCGGGCGCACAGAAGGGGAAAAGAGGGGCTGTACCCACGCACAAGAGGTGCGTGTGCTGCGAGCAGAGGGGGTTCCTAGGGTTGTGCGTGCGCACGCGGATGTGCGCACGCATAGGTAGTTTTTTTTTAAGAAGGGATCATGTGTGCACACGCACACAGGTCCGTGCGCATGCACAGGAGCATAAGGGGGCAGGGGTTCATGCACACAGGCTGTGCCAACGCTTCCACCAGAAGGGAAGCAAGTTGGTGTGCGGGCGCACAAGCTTGTGCTTGTGCGCCCGCACAAAGAGTGCGAAAAAGGGCATGTGTGCGTACGCACAGGGACGTGCGCACGAACAGGTGAAAGAAAACAGGGGAATGCATGCGCACGAGACGTGCTGGCGCTGCGAACAGAGGGCATAAGCCTTGCGTGCGTACGCACATCTGGGCGCGTACGCATAGAAAGTGAATTTTCGTTGCTGTGTGCGTGCGCACAAGGGTGTGTGCACACACATGCCCTGTTTTTCCCAAAATTTTTCTTCAAAATTCTAAGGCACCAAACCTTAGTTCAACCAAAAGTCAACACCAAAACATGCAAGAACCCATAAATTCGTGATCCAAGCCAAAATTAACATAACTAACTCAAAATTAAACTAATTCTAAGCTAACCAAGCATAATAACAAGCAAATAGGTCAAAATATATACAAAAAGAGAAATGTAGGAACAATGTTACCAAGCACTTTTATTTAATGTCTTTAAGTTAGACAATTGGGAGAGCCCTTACTCTGATGGCTTGTGCTTGACTTCTCCACCAATGGCTTGAATGTCCAATGTCCTCCGGGATCCCAATCCTAACAAAAGACAACCAAAAAGTAAGCTATTTACATATTAACATATTTACAATAGCCATAATATCACACCATTGCAACTCCACGGCAACGGCGCCAAATTTGATAATGAGAATTTTTCGTTTATCTAGAATTTCAAAATATAAAATTCCATCGTTGAAAGTATAGTCCAAACCAACAATTAATTCCCAAATCAAATGTTTTAAATTCAAATTATAATAACCGAGATCGAGAGTAATTCAACCTCGGGTCGTCTTCCCTAGGAGTTGCAATTATGTGTCATGTCATTGGCTATGAGAGAGAGCATGGGGATTGGGAATGAAAGCAAGAGAGCAAGCAATGTAAATAGCAAGGAATTGAAACAAGCATGCAAGGAATTGAAAAGAAAGCAATTAAAGGACTCTTGTCAAGAAGTGGGTAATCTAGGTTTCCTATCCTAGTTGTGGACCACAAACATGGCAATTGTGTGGAAACAATCCTAACTAGTCAATCCTCCTTGAGAATTAGTCAAAGGTGTAATTGATCTCAATCCATAAGTCCTAGTCAACTCACCAATTACGTAGTGAAAGACTAGCGTCAATGGAAACGAAACCAATTAACCATTCTCACACAATGCGGAATGGACATCCACAACTCAATTCCCCCAAACATCCAATTTCTCAACCAAGAGTGTGAAAATTAAACATGCAAGAATTTAAATATCAAAGAAATAAAAGTTAAAGCAATTAAATGCATGGAAAAAAATGGCAAGAAAGTAACTTAACATGCAAGAAAGTAAATGAAAGCAAGTAAAAGTCAAAGCAATAAAACTTCAAATGCAAGAAACCTCTTAGCAAGTAATTGAGAGCTAAGGCTACTGAAGAACGAATGATTGACGGTTTAGAATTCAGAATAAATTCCCGTTGCAAGTATAGTTTCTAAACCAAGCAATCATCCTTTCTTACAAACGTTTTGGTTGTCACAAGTAACAAACCCAATAAAATTTATAAACCGAAGTATTCAAATCTCGGGTCGTCTTCTCAAGGAATTGCAGGGAGGTGTTCTTATTATTAGTTATGGAAAACAGTGTTTTTGGGTTTTGAAAGGTTTGAACAAGGAAAATAAGTTGCAGGAATTAATAAATTAATATCTAATAAAACTCTTGGCAAGGTATGAAAATTCGAAAGTCCTATCCTAGTTATTCTTATGAGAATTGAGTTTAATCCCACTTAGTTAACCTTTACGAAAGCAAGGGAAAGTCAAGTGGACTAATTAGTTAGATCCCCAAGTCCTAGCCAACTCCTAAGGAAAGACTAGAGTTAGTGGAATTCAATTCAATTAGCTAAAATAACAATTAAAAATCACGATAAGTTTGATAACTCAAGAGCCTCCAGTTAATCAATTAAAGCCAAGAATATAAAAAGCTAAATAAGAATCATAAATCTGAAATACCTCAATTTATATCAAATAAAGAAAATCCTAACATGAATGGTTCATAAGCCAATCTGGCAACGTAAGTAATTAAGTAAAAGCATTAAAGTATCTGAAAGTAAAAGAGAAATATAAAGTAAAAGGAATATTGAACCTGAGAGGAAGTTGAAATAATAAGTTGAAATAATAAGAAATCCTAATTCCTTTAAGAGGAATCCTAATCCTAAAACCTAAGAGAGAGGAGAGAATATCTCTCTCTAAAAACTACATCTAAACTATGAAAAGTGAATAATCGGAAGGCCTCCTATGAATGGATGCATTCCCCCACTTTATAACCTCTAATATGTGTTTTCTGGTCTTGAATCTGGGCCAAAAGGGCTTCAGAAATCGCTGGGGGCATTTTCTACAGTTTCTGGTGCGTGGCGTCTGTCACGCGTCCGCGTGGGTCATGCGGTCGCGTCATCTGGGAGTTTTCCTTATCATGCGTTCACTTCGCTCACGCATACGCGTCATTTGCGTTCTGCTCAAGGCACGCGTCTGCGTCAGTCACACGTCTGCGTCGCTGCCTTTTTGCGCTGGGCACGCGGCCGCTTCGTCCATGCATTCGCGTCGCTGCCCTTTTCTTCAAAACTCCATTTTTTGTGCTTTCCTTCCCTTTTTGTATGATTCCTTTCCATCATTTAAGTCATTTCTGCCCTGTAAAGCCTGAAATCACTCAACACACAAATCACGACATCGAATGGTAATAAAGGATGATTAATTTTAATATTTCTAAAGCATAGGAAACATGTTTTTCACATATATCACATAATAAGGAAGGGAAAGTAAAACCATGCAAATTACCTGAATAAGTGGGTGAAGGATTGAATAAATCACTTAAATTGAGCACAAAATACATCATAAAATATGGGTTTATCAACCTCCCCACACTTAAACAATAGCATGTCCTCATGCTAAATCCAAGATAAAGAATAAAGTAAGGTTAAAGTGGTGGAATCTCATGCAATGCATTCTATTCTAAATGCAAACTACCTAAATGAGTCATGCAATTCTGGTTATTATTCACTTGTATATAAAACTTACATGTAGTTAAATTAATTCATATCCTCAAGGAATCATATATGCATAGCCAAACCTTAGATAATGTTAAAGAACTTTTACAATTGAGATGGGTAAAAATATTTCACAAACTTGCAAGACAGTTAACAATTAAGCAGAGATATATGGTGATGAGCTATTGAACCCTCACTGGATTTTGTATTTACTCTCTAGTCACTCAGTGTTTATTGGGTCACTCACTCTATTCTCTTTCTATTCTTGCTTTCTAAAATTTTGTTCTTCATCTAACCAATCAACAAATATGGAATACAGACATACAAAAATCATGAGGTCTTTTTCAAGGTTGTAACGGGGCCAAGGTGAAGGTAAGGGTTTATGTATAAGGCTAAGTGAGCTAATAAGTGAATCCTTGATTAGTCTAAGATCTCACCTAGCATACATACTTTATATAGTTTTAAAGTTCCTCTATCTATTGACCCAAAATTTTCCCATTTTGTATTGCAAACTCATTCTTTAATTTTAATTTTTGAAATTTTGTCCCATGTGCATTGACTCTTTTTATTTTGCATTTGGGAAATTTTTGTATCCCCTTATTTAAATACTGAAAGTATTATTAATTTTTTTTTATCAATGCACATGGTAATTTAATTGTTTTGATTTCACATGAGCGTGCTTCCCAATTTTTGTTTTTTTTTTGAAACAACTTTATTCTTTTTTTAAATTCCTACTTTGTTTCTATCATCCCATGTTCCTATAAAATTTCCCACTCTGAAATTGTACACAATATCTATCTTAAGCTAACCAAGGATTCAACTTGGGATTTTTATTTTGTTTTTCTGCTTAAGGCTAGTAATGTGGTTATAGAACAAAAGGGGATTAAAAAGCTCAAGGGGGCTAACAAGGGTGATGTAAAAGGTAGGCTAATTTGGGATAAGTGAGGGAAAATTCAAATTATGGCCTCAATCATCTCTTGGTATATATCTATATTCTATATTGGACATATAGATTAAAACAAAGTAAAGAACATCAGAATGAAAAAGAAGGGCAAAACACACAGGAATGAAATTTATGGTTTGAATGTAACCATACAATTAAGCTCAAAACTCACAGGTTGTGTGTTCTCTAGCTCAAAAATCATATATCAGTTATACATGTCATGCAAGTAGAATTCAAGGGTTTCCATTATTCTCAATGTAAATATTAGGGTGGCTTTTAAAATCTTAGTGTTCCTCCTTGATGAAATGTTGTTAACTAACTAACATGTAATGCTATATATACAAGGTGTGTGGATTGTTTTAAATTACTAAAGCCTCTAGTTTACTTCCTTTTATTTTCAATTGAACTAAACTATTATATGCTAAAGGGGTAAACTATACTAATTAATCCACATATTCTATAACTAATAAGTTTAGAATTGCAAACTAAACTAAATGTCTAAGGTATAAACTAAAGTGAAAAATGCGAAAATAAAGTAAAAATATAGCAAAAGAACAATGTGCAAATACTAAAAAATAAAAATAAAAATAAAGATAAAGATAAAAAAACAGAAAAATAAACAAAATAAGATAAAAAGAGTCTGTAGTGGTTCACCAAAAAGATACGCCAGGGATGGCAACCTCCCCACACTTAAAATATAGCATCGTCCTCGATGCTCATGCAAGCTGGGTGTGAAGAAGTGTCATCACCGGAAGGATGGGCTGCTGGAGTCTCTGTGGTGGCCAGAAGGTCTGCAGACTGGATAAGTGTAGGAGGATCTGTCTACTGCAGTGGAGGCGCTGACTGTAGAGGGATCTCTGGGTCTGCGGTCTGAATCTGGTGTGCCTCCTCATGCTGTGGTACAGCCTGCTCTGGTCCTGCCTGCTCAGCCTGGGTAGGTGCCTCCTCCTCATGCTCGTCTGCATCCTCCTCAGATGGCTCTGATGGTGTGTCAGGCTTGGAGGGGATGTCGCCGCCGGATTGGATCATCAACTTGAGGTGCTCATAGTGTCGCTTATTGCGACGCTCAAATCTCTCATATCGCCGCCAGTTGCAGCGCTCCATCTGGTCCAGCTGCTGAAATGAGCGATGCACGAGGTGGTAAATGGGCTCTGAGGCAGGTGGAGGTGCAGTGGTGGTAGCTGGTGCAGCAGTGGATGAAGAAGGGGCATCTGAAGGAGTGGCGGTCTCATCAGAAGCGGTGAGGAATGGGTGTCTGTGACCTAAAGCCTGAAACTTCCTGCTGTGAGGGATAATCTTCTTACAGTCCGCAGCAGGTGGCTTCTCATCAGCAAGCTCCCAAGGCACGTCAGCTCGACGGCCGAGCTGGGTGACCAGATAAGGGAAAAGGAGAGTGCCTCTGACATGGACCCTGGCCATATAGTACCGGATGAAACGTGGAAGGTACAGGTCCTTACCCTCCATCACACACCAGATGAGGGTAATCATAGTAGCGGGCAGCTCTATCTCATGAGTGCTCGGCATCACATAGTTGCTCAGAATCTGGTGCCAGAGCCGAGCCTCATCATTCAGATAAATCAACTTGATTCCCTTAGACATCACTGTGTTCTTTCCCATGACCCATGGGACAGTAGGATCAAGGGCTATTCTCTGCTTGACAGCATCCCAGTCAAATCTCATAAAGCGCATGTCCTCTTCAGCCTTTTGGTAACCGTCAGGCTGATCTGATTTAGGCTAAAGGTGGAAGATGTCCTCAATGGCTTCCTTAGTGACCAAAATCTGTTTCCTCTGAGGTGCACTGCATCCAGGGAAGTCTTGAAATAGTTGCAGTAAAACTCTCTGACCCAGGAAGCATTGACCTCTGTCAAGTTTCTCTCCAAGAAGAACCAGCCTCTCTGTTTTATCTGTTCGGAGGTGTACTGCTGTAGTTCTTCTGGAATTTTTAGAGTTCTCCGCAGGTACGGGTTCCTGGAGGTGGCAAATACTGGATACTTCAGCTCACAGTATCTGTTTGCAAATTTAATTGGATCATTGGCAGTGAGGAGCTGGTCAGCCTTCTCCTGCGGAGTAAAGTGCTTTTCCCGCCAGGAGTCGTCATGCATAATGTCGAGGATGGACATAGAGGATTCGCCTCTTTTCCGTTTGCCAGTGGTTGCTTTGCCTTTTCCTTTGCGCTGAGGGTCAGACATCCTGAAAAGCAGAAATTCCAGGATATAATTGAAGAACAAAAGCAGGAAAACAAGTAGGCAAATAAAATAATAACAATATAAGCACAAAGTGGCAAAAGAGCAGTAGAATTATGAAATGAGTTAAGTATATGTGCATTATGGACTGTATTTGAGTTAGAAATCTGAGATGAAAAATCACAATCCAAAATGTAATATAAGTAGAATTCATGTTAATTAGGAAAAACAATAATCATGCCTTAAGTTAAAAAGTTAATGTAGTTAGTTAAAAACCGAAAAGAGAAGTTTGAAAGTTAGATCCGTTAGGATTGAAAAAGAGGTTAGAAGGTGGAAAGCAGTGAGTTAGGAGAAAGAAAGTTGAAGTAAGTGGCATGATAAATGTTTCCTAGGTAACAATAAATTCACAAATTTAAAGAATAATCAACTCATATTCAAGAAAAAATATCAGGTTATTGATGATAATTTAGAAGGATAGAAAAGTTGCAAAACTAACATGAAATCATCAATAGTGCAAGTTATTAACTAGGGGATCAAAAGGAATAAGAATGTTAGCCCGGGCAGGCATGGATTGGTTTGGTTGTAGCCAAGTAAGGAAAAATAGTAAGATTCCAAACCCAATACATGAAAACAATTTGCAGAAAATTGGGCAGCATTCCGGCTAAATTGGATGATCCCGAGTAATAAACAGCATGAAAAAGCAGTTCATAGAAATTAAAATAAAGCTGCAAATAGATACAGATAATATGAACACGAAAGAGCAATATAACAGCAGCAAGAAACATGAAGGACAATGTATGAACAATATGAACATCACAGCAAAATCAGAATTGCGAAATAGATAAAACAGGTAGCAAGAACGGCACAATTATCAGGCCTAAATCCACTAACAACATCCTAGCTACCTAACCACCTAGAATCCACTACAAACATGCATCTCTAACTAGCCTAATTCGAACATAATCTAAAAAATAAGCAAATAACTACAAGTGATAGAGAAATTGGCGTTCGGCGGAACCTGGTATGTGTAAGAGCAGAGGTGAGGGCAGAGAGATGGTGGTGGTGATGGGCAGTGCTGGGGGAGGGGCACGACAGCACGGTGGCGGAGCAGGGAGGGAGGGCGACGGTGGTGATGGTTGCAGAGGAGGGAGTTGCAAAGAAGGGAAGAATAAGGGGGGGTATGAGGGCGCGATGGGGTTAAGGTTCGCGTGACTTGGGGTTAGTGGATTTAAATTCACGCGAATGCGTGGAGCATGCAATCGCGTGACTAGGGTAAAATGGGATTGACGCGGTCGCGTGATTAACACAATCGCGTGGGTTGGGTAAAAGATGGATGATGCGGACGCGTGAGGCACGCGACCGCGTCGCTGTAAATTGTGCTAAACGCACAATTCCAGCGTCGTTTCAGCGCAACTCTCTGTTTCCATTTAGGGGGCCATGATATCCACGCGACGCGGACACGTCGCTCACGCTTCCGCGTGGGATTAGTGTTTTGCAGGTGACGCGTTCGCGTCAGGGACGCGAACGCGTGGGCCGTTTTGTGCTAAACGCACACCAGCCACACGATTCCAGCCCAGATTTCTGGGCGTTAGATCTTTACGCCGATTTTCAGGTCACGCGTTTGTGTGAGGGACGCGGACGCATGGGAGGCATGTTTTCGCAACTGACACGAACGCGTTAGCGACGCGGTCGTGTGGAACAATTTGTGCCAAAGGCACACCTCCAGCCACGCTTTCGCGTGACTTTCTATTCACTTTTTCTTCCTAATGCACTTTGTGACGCGGATTCGTCAGCGATGCTTACACGTCGCGTGCAACCTTTTTTTTTATGCAATTATGAAGTATGCAATGTGCAGTGCTAATGTAGATGCTATGAATAATTCCTGGTTCAATAAAAATAAAATAACATAAAAACAAACATAACCAAATAAAATTGAAACAGGAACGATCATACCATGGTGTGTTGTCTCCCACCTAGCACTTTTAGTTAAAGTCCTTAAGTTGGACATTTGATGAGCTCCCTGTTATAGAGGCTTATGCTTAAATTCATCCAGAAATCTCCACCAATGTTTGGAATGCCAACAGCCTCCGAGGTCTCAAACTAGGCATGTAAAGCTTTTGAGCAGCTTCAAACAGATTCTCAGGCTCCCGGGGTGACGAATGTCAGAATATTTTCCAGGATCCCAAACTTTGCTTTTAAATCCGCCTTTGTCTTGATCTATATTCTTCCATCTGGGCAGTTTAGAAATTGTATTCTCACCAAGATGACCAAACGTCTTCCGAGACCCATTCAATTGAACTTGATACCAATCCGTGCACTTTGAATTAAAGCGTGGAACCTTATTGAATCTTGCACACCAGCTCTGAGTACGAGCCATTTCCCTCTTACTCTTAAAGCCGCAGAGAGCTCTAAGCTGGCCATCTGTTTCAAGCAAACCATATTCAAGTGGAAAAGTAAAGATAAAGGTTAAGGATTGTACCCACTTGAAGCTTGTATTAGGTGGTAATGGCCTTGGGATAAGTGTTTCCAGTGGTTCTGTAAGCTCTACTCCCTTGTATTCTTCTGTGAATTCCTCCACTTCTTTGCAAAATTCTTCAACTATAACTGCGTCCTGATCAAAGTCTTCTATGTCTTCCTCGTCACTCAAGTCATACGTTGGAGGTTGAGAGAAATCTACCCCGACGTCATCTTCGTATTCACTTGGATAAGGTTCTTCAGGCTCATGGATTTCAGTTGCGGATGCAAGTTCGTGACTAGGAGATCTTGATTCATGGTCATCACTGCCTATGGAATCAACTTCTTGGTCTGTTCCGTCCAATTTTTCACAAGGTATATGCATTGGAGGTTGTGCACTATCCTCCTTGGCATCAAATTCGAATGTCTCGATGGAATTCTTTACAGTTCTCGATTCCCATGGAGGTTCAGCATCTCCTAAATCTTCAACCACTTCTTCCTCTACAACTATCATGGCTTCCTTTACTTGTTCCAATACAAAGCCATGCTCCTCATTGTCCACCGAAGTTTCTAGTGTCTCCTTCATGCTACGCTCTTCTTTAGATTCTCCACATATAACCATGGAAATACTTTGAGTACTTAGATGTCGGGAAGCTATTATATTTACTACCTCGGTTAAGGCAGTAGTGAGTTCCAGTACGTCCCTTTGCATCTTCGCTTGCCCTTGAAGAAGAACACGAAGTTTATCATTCATTGGAGGTTGGGGCGGATATGAGGGTTCATTGGTTGGGAGAGAGGGTTCATAATAAGAATGTGGTGGTTCTTGGGAGTAATTGGATTGGGATTGTGGTGGATAAGGGTCATACGGTGGTGAATGGTGAAAAGGAACTTGTGAGTGTGGTGGTTCAGAGCTACGTTGAGAGGATGGTCTATAAGCACAGGGTGGGGCTTGTTGGAAACTACAAGGGGGTCCACCATATCTATCAGCTTGGTATGCATTGTAGAGTGGTCCTTGCCCACGATATCTTGGGGGGTGTTGTTGCCTAAAGGGTTGATCAGATCCTCTTGGCTCCATCCATCTTTGATTGCTTAGACCTTGATGCATATTCCTGTTATAGCTTTCATTCCTTTCAACAAATTTAGAACCAAACTCAAAGTGAGAGGGGTGAGAATTCATAGTAACTAATAGAAATAAAAGGGAAAAAACAAAAACAAATAAACAAGTAAAAGAAAAAAATATTTACAATAACCAATAATAAGGCACACGTTTGCAATTCCCCGGCAACGGCGCCATTTTGAAGAACGAATGATTGACGGTTTAGAATTCAGAATAAATTCCCGTTGTAAGTATAGTTTCTAAACCAAGCAATCATCCTTTCTTACAAACGTTTTGGTTGTCACAAGTAACAAACCCAATAAAATTTATAAACCGAAGTATTCAAACCTCGGGTCGTCTTCTCAAGGAATTGCAGGGAGGTGTTCTTATTATTAGTTATGAAAAACAGTGTTTTTGGTTTTGAAAGGTTTGAACAAGGAAAATAAGTTGCAGGAATTAATAAATTAATATCTAATAAAACTCTTTGTAAGGTATGAAAATTCGGAAGTCCTCTCCTAGTTATTCTTATGAGAATTTAGTTTAATCCCACTTAGTTAACCTTTACGAAAGCAAGGGAAAGTCAAGTGGACTAATTAGTTAGATCACCAAGTCCTAGCCAACTCCTAAGGAAAGGCTAGAGTTAGTGGAATTCAATTCAATTAGCTAAAATAACAATTAACAATCACGATAAGTTTGATAACTCAAGAGCCTCCAGTTAATCAATTAAAGCCAAGAATATAAAAAGCTAAATAAGAATCATAAATCTGAAATACCTCAATTTATATCAAATAAAGAAAATCCTAACATGAATGGATCATAAGCCAATCTGGCAACATAAGTAATTAAATAAAAGCATTAAAGTATCTGAAAGTAAAAGAGAAATATAAAGTAAAAGGAATATTGAACCTGAGAGGAAGTTGAAATAATAAGTTGAAATAATAAGAAATCCTAATTCCTTTAAGAGGAATCCTAATCCTAAAACCTAAGAGAGAGGAGAGAACCTCTCTCTCTAAAAACTACATCTAAACTATGAAAAGTGAATAATCGGAAGGCCTCCTATGAATGGATGTATTCTCCCCCTTTATAACCTCTAATCTGTGTTTTCTGGTCTTGGATCTGGGCCAAAAGGGCTTCAGAAATCGCTGGGGGCGTTTTCTGCAGTTTCTGTTGCGTGGCGTCTGTCACGCGTCCGCGTTGGTCACGCGGTCGCGTCGGTCACGCGGTCGCGTCATCTGGGAGTTTTCCTTATCACGCGTTCGCTTCGCTCACGCGTACGCGTCATTTGCGTTCTGCTCAAGGCACGCGTCCGCGTCAGTCACGCGTTCGCGTCGCTGCCTTTTCGCGCTGGGCACGCGGCCGCTTTGTCCATGCGTTCGCGTCGCTGCCCTTTTCTTCAAAACTCCATTTTTTGTGCTTTCCTTCCCTTTTTGTATGTTTCCTTTCCATCCTTTATGTCGTTTCTGCCCTGTAAAGCCTGAAAGCACTCAACACACAAATCACGGAATCGAATGGTAATAAAGGATGATTAATTTTAATATTTCTAAAGCATAGGTAATATGTTTTTCACATATATCACATAATAAGGAAGGGAAAGTAAAACCATGCAAATTACATGAATAAGTGGGTAAAGGATTGAATAAATCACTTAAATTGAGCACAAAATACATCATAAAATATGGGTTTATCAGCTACCTATCCTAGTCATTGACGACAAACATATGATGATTATGAAGAGTTAATCCTACTTAGTCAACCTTACATCGAAGATAAGTCAAATAGGCATAGTTAATTTCAATCCCAAAGTCCTATGTCAACACTAAGGGGTTACATAGAGTCAAGGGAGACCAAATCAACTAACTACTCTAATGTATCAAGCAAGAATGAACATCAATGACTCAAGGATCACCAAGGTCAACAATTCCAAGCCAAGAGTGAGGAAAAACTAAGTAAAAACTAAGCCAAGCATTTTATCAAATACTTGGTGTGCATGAAAATAAAATAATATTAAAATGCATTAAAATAAATTCTAAAGCTACCAAAGCTAGAAAATCATAACAAAAACTAAAGAAGGCAATAAATGACATGAAAACATAAATTGCATTAATTAAAATTAAAGTTAACAAAAGTGTTCATAAACATAAAAATGACAAAATAAAAGAAATAACAAGAGAAATGAAGAAGAGTAAACAAGCAATAACAATAAATGAAAGGAAAAATAAATAGAAACAAGAATTCAAAGTAGAAATTACAAGAAATTAATATAAAGAACCCTAATTCTAGAGAGAGGGGGGAGCTTCTCTCTCTAGAAAACAACCTACATAATGCTAAACTAACCCTAATTTCTCCCCACCCCCCTTCACATGGAGTAAGGCCTTCCTTCATATAGCACTCAATCAGCTTCAGAAAGTCCAAAATTGGGCCCTGGAGGCCCAAAAATCGCCCCCAGCGATTTGCAATAAATGAGTCACGCGCTGGGACGTGTGCGGACGCACAGGTGTGTGCGTCCGCACACATGCTGATTTTCCTCTTGCGCGTATGCACAGGCGGTTGTGCGTACGCACACATGGTTTTGTGGCTTTTGTGCGTACGCACAGGTGGTTGTGCGCACGCACACTCCAATGTATGCTTCTCCTTTGTTTTCTTCATATTTTCTCCCTTTGTACATGCTTCCTTCCACTTTTGCCTTGCCAAACTTGCCGCTAGGACCTAAAATCACTCAACAAACATGTCATGGCATCGAATGGCATAAAAGTGGGAAAAAAGTGATTAAAATGAGCACAAAATAGCATGTTTTCATATTTAGGCACAATTAAGGGAGAGAACACAAAAGCATGCTATTTGGATGAATAAATATGGGTTTATATGATGAAATCCATTCAAATAAAACCAAAATATATCGGAAAATATGGATGATAAACCACTATTTTATGGTTTATCTTGTGCTTAATTGAGTGGATTTTATCAATCTTCCATACACTTGTTCATATAAAATGCATGTTTTACATTCTCCTTCCTGATTTTGTGCTATGATTGAAAACATGCTTCTATGGCCTTATATTTGCTAATATTAATCCTCTCTTATTACCATTCGATACTTTGATATGTGTGTTAAGTGATTTCAGAGTTTATAGGGCAGGAATGACTTAGAGGATGGAAAGGAAGCATGCAAAAGTGGAAGAAATACAAGAAGTTGAAGGAACTGCAAAGCTGTCAGCCTGACCCTCTTTCACTAAAACGGTCATAACTTGAGCTACAGAGGTCCAAATGATACTGTTCCAGTTGCGTTGGAAAGCTAACGTCCGGGGCTTTGATTTGATATATAATATACCATAGTTGCCATGAAGCTAGGCGACGTGAACACGCGCTTTACGCGGACACGTCGCAATGACAAAAATCAGCGTGGTAGATTTCTTCTCCAGCGATTTCTGGGCTGTTTTCGACCCAGTTTTCGGCCCAGAAAACACAGATTAGAGGCTATAAAGTGGGGAAAATCCATTCATTCATAATCATCAGCTCATAATTCACTTTTCATAATTTTAGATGTAGTTTTTAGAGAGAGAAATTCTCTCCTCTCTCTTAGGATTTAGGATTAGGATTTCTCTTAGGATTTAGGATTTCAACTTCTTCAATCACAGGTTCAATGTTCCTTTAATTTATTTTCCATTTTTATTTATTACTTCAATTATTATTTATCTTTTCAACTTGACTTATGCTACATTCATGTTATGTTTTTCTTATTTAATACACATTATTGAGGTATTTCAGATTTAAGATTGCTTTGCTTTATTTATATTGATGCTTTTAATTTAATTTAGATATTTTCTTCCTTTTGGCTTTGGTTAAGTAATTAGTAACGCTTGAGTTGTCAAATAAAGCAGTGGTTGAAATTGGGAGTGCTGATTAATTTGTACTCCAATAACTCTAGTCTTTCCATAGGAATTGACTAGGACCTGAGGATCAAACTAATTGGTCCACTTGACTTCCCTTTGCTTAGCAAGGGTTAACTAAGTGGGATTAAAACCTAATTCTCATCACATCTGATAAGGATAACTAGGACAGGACTTCCAAATTCTTATACCTTGCCAAGAGATTTTATTATTATTAAATTATTTTTTTTGTCATTTAAATTACCTGTTCTTTATTTTAAAAACCCAAAATTCTACCTTTTCCATAGCTAATAATAAGTCATACTTCCCTGCAATTCCTTGAGAAGACGACCCGAGGTTTAAATACTTCAGTTATCAATTTATTAAGGGGTTTGTTACTTGTGACAAGCAAAACGTTTGTAAGAAAGGATGATTGCTTGGTTTAGAATCTATACTTGAAACGGGAATTTATTCTGAATTCTAAACCGTCAATCATTCGTTCTTCAAAATGGCACCGTTGCCGGGGAATTACAAACGTGTGCCTTATTATTGGTTATTGTAAATATTTGCTTTTTTTGCTTGTTTATTTGTTTTTATTTTTTTTTTTTTTGCTTTTTCATAAATTAAGAGGTTATTGGTTTTTATTTAGTTATTAAAAATTTTTTTTTCAAAAATTTGTTCTTCGTGTTCATCTTGACCTTCAAGTTGTTCTTAGTTGTTTTCTCCATTTTGATCTAAAAATTTTAAATTTGGTGTCATTTTATTGTTTTTCTCTTTCCTCATTTAATTCAAAAATATCTTTTCTCTTTATTTTAATTGAATTTTCGAAATTTGCATAAAAAAATTTCAGATTTTGATTTTAAAATTTTTATCTTATCTTATCTTAGTTTTAAATTTCAAAATTCAAATATTTTTTAAAAATCATGTCTTTTTTAAAATCTTATCTTATCTTATTTCAAATTTCAATATTTAAATTCCAAAATTTAAATTTCAAATTTCAAAATTTAAATTTAAAATTTTAAAAATCAAACGTTTTCAAAATTTAAACCTTTTTCAAAACTTTATCTTATATTGTTGACTTTTTCAAAATTCAAAATTTAAAAAATTCAAAATTAAAAAAATTTTCAAATTTCAAATTTCAAATTTCAAATTTCAAAATTTAAAATTCAAAAATTTAATTTTCAAATTTTGAATTTCAATAACCTTTTAATTTAAATTTGTTTTTATTTTTGTTTTTAAATTTTATTTGCTATTATGAGTTCTCACCCCCATCGCTTTGAGTTTGGTCCCAATGCTGTTGCAAGGAATGGAAATTATTACAGGAACATGCATCAAGGTCAAAACAATCAGGGATGGAAGGAGCCACAAGGATCTGATCAACCCTTTCGGCAACATCACCTTCCAAGATACCATGGACAACGACCATCCTACAATGCATGCCAAGACAATAGATATGGTGGACCCCCTTGTAGTTACCAGCAAGCTCCATCATATGTCAATGAACCACCTCCTCAAAATAGCTTTGGACCACCATACTCACAAGCCCCTTTCCACCATTCACCTCCATATGACCCTAACTCGTATCCACCATACCAACCACTTTATGAGCCAAACGAACCATACATAGAACCACCCCCATTCCAACAGCATTACTCTCATGAACCACCACCTCCATATACACCATGTCCATATCCATCGACCCAAGAATCACAGGAGCGTCTCAAGGAAACAGTGAATAAATTTCATGAAACCCTTCACCAATTGAATCAAGCGATCAATCGATTACCTTCCCGACGTTCAGACACTCAAGGAATCCCTATGGCTTCATGTGGAGAATCTATTGAAGAACGCAGCATGAAGGAGAAGCTAGAAACTCCAATGAACAGTGAGCAGCATGACTTTATATTGGAACAATTAGAGGAAGCCGTGATTGTCGAAGAAAAAGAATTGGTTGAAGACTTAGGAGATGCTGAACCTCCATGGGAACCTGAAGTCATAGAACCTCCCCCCAAGAAACTTGAAATTGATGTTGAGGAGGGTGTACAACCTCCAAGGCATATTGGTATGCGAAATTGTTACTCAGAGGTTGTAAAATTTGTTGTTCGTTCTCTCCCTGGCAATGGCGCCAACAAACTGGTGCACAATACCATGGTCCAAGCATAACTTCACAACTTCGCACAACTAACCAGCAAGTGCATTGGGTCGTCCAAGTAATAAAACCTTACGTGAGTAAGGGTCGATCCCACGGAGATTGTTGGTATGAAGCAAGCTATGGTCACCTTGTAAATCTCAGTCAGGCGGATATCAAATGGTTATAGAGTTTTCGAATAATAATAATAAATAAACAGAAAGTAAAGATAAAAATACTTATGCATATCATTGGTGAGAATTTCAGATAAGCGTATAGAGATGCTTTCGTTCCTCTGAATCTCTGCTTTCCCGCTGTCTTCATCCAATCAGTCTTACTCCTTTCCCTGGCAAGCTTTCTGTAAGGGCATCACCGTTGTCAATGGCTACATCGCATCCTCTCTGTGAAAATGGTCCAAATGCTCTGTCACGGCATGGCTAATCATCTGGAGGTTCTCGATCATACTGGAATAGGATTTACTATCCTTTTGCGTCTGTCACTACGCCCAGCACTCACGAGTTTGAAGTTCGTCACAGCCATCCCTTCCCAGATCCTACTCGGAATACCACAAACAAGGTTTAGACTTTCCGGATCTCAGGAATGGCCATCCATGGGTTCTAACTTATACCACGAAGATACTAACAACTCGGACTCGGTCCTCTGTATTAGATATCTAAGAGATATTCATTCTAGCATGTTTGCATGTAGAACGGAAGTGTTTGTCAGGCACGCGTTCATAAGTGAGAATGATGATGAGCGTCACATAATCATCACCTTCATCATGTTCTTGGGTGCGAATGAATATCTTAGAAGCGGAATAAGTTGAATTGAATAGAAAAACAGTAGTACTTTGCATTAAATCATGAGGAACAGCAGAGCTGCACACCTTAATCTATGGAGTGTAGAAACTCTACCGTTTGAAAATACATAAGTGATAATGGTCCAGGCATGGCCGAATGGCCAGCCCCCATGAAATTCTAAGATAGCATAAAACTGATCAAAGATCCCTAATACACTAGTAAAAAGTCCTATTTATACTAAACTAGTCACTAGGGTTTACAGAAGTAAGTAATTGATGCATAAATCCACTTCCGAGGCCCACTTGGTGTGTGCTTGGGCTGAGCTTGAAGTTTACACGTGGAGAGGTTATTCTTGGAGTTGAACGCCAGTTTGTAATGTGTTTCTGGCGTTCAACTCTGGCTTGTGACGTGTTTCTGGCGTTTAACTCCAAACTGCAGCGTAGAACTGGCGTTCAACGCCCTTTTGCGTCATCTAAACTTGGGCAAAGTATGGAGTATTATATATTGCTGGAAAGCTCTGGATGTCTACTTTCCAACGCAATTAAAAGCGCGCCATTTGGAGTTCTGTAGCTCCAGAAAATCCAATTTGAGTCCAGAAAGATCAGAATCCAACAGCATCAGCAGTCCTTCTTCAACCTCTGAATCTGATTTTTGCTCAAGTCCCTCAATTTCAGCCAGAAAATACCTGAAATCACAGAAAAATACACAAACTCAAAGTAAAGTCCAGAAATGTGAATTTAACATAAAAACTAATAAAAACATCCCTAAAAGTAACTAGATCCTACTAAAAACATACTAAAAACAATGCCAAAAAGCGTATAAATTATCCGCTCATCACATATCATGGTTGAAGACTTTGAAGGGGATGATCAAGAGATGGATTCAATCATTGATGAATTCTTATCTACATTTGAATCCTCTCCCATTGGACTTGACATGGAGATTAAAGAAGAAGTAGCACAACCTTCTATGCCCTTGGTAAGCAATGAAGAAGAGATTGAATTGGAAGAAAGCTACCAAGAGGAAGAGGTTGAAACTGAAGAAGCTTACAAGGAGGTGGAAATTGTTAGAGAAGAGCACAAGGGAGTGGAGCTTGCAAGTTCATCAGAAACACCTCTCCCAAGGCCATTACCGTCCAACACAACGTTCAAGTGGGTAAAATTCTTATCCTTAACCTTTACCTTCCCACTTGAATATGGGCTACTGGAGACGGATGGTCAACTTAGAGCTCTTTGTGGCATTAAGAGTAAGAGGAAGATGGTCAGTGGTAAGAATTGTCCTGCAAGGTTCATTATGGTTGGAAGCTTTAAGTTTAAACGCAAAGGTTGGTGTAGAGCTCAATTGAATGAGTTTGGGAAGTTGTTTGGACGCTTCAGTGAGAATTCTAAGGCTGAACCATCCAGATGGAATCATGATAATCAACTTGAAGACGGGTATAGAAACAAGATTTGGGATCCAGGAATATATGAGGATCAATTTTGGGAGCTCAAAGCTTGTGAAGAACTCCATCAAAGCTTGAGGAATTTACTTGGTATTAATAGAGCTTATTGGAAGTCCAAGCATTGGTGGAAGTTTCAAGACGAGTTCAAGCACAAGCCACCATAACAGGGAGCTCACCAAATGTCCAACTTAAGGACTTTAACTAAAAGTGCTAGGTGGGAGACAACCCACCATGGTATGATCGTCACTTTTTCAGTTTTAATTCTAGTCTGTTTTGTTTGTTTTTGAGTTTTGATTGGACCTGGAATCATGCATAACATTCATATTAGCATTGCATTTTGCATACTGCATTATTATAAAAAAAAAGGAGAAAAGCACGCACGCGACGCGACAGCTTCGCTGACGCGTCCGCGTCACCAGTGCGTTTTGAAGAAAAGAGAATTGGACAGAGAGTCACACGAGAGCGTGGCTGGAGGCGTGCCTGTGGCACAAATTGACCCACGCGACTGCGTCGCTGATGCGTCCGCGTCATTTGCGAAAAATGCCTCCCATGCGTCCGTGTCACCCACACGAACGCGTGCCCTGTAAAATCGACGTAAACGGGTGTAAGGCAGTAAGTTGGGCTGGAATGAGGCTGGAACCATGCTAAAAGCACAAGCCCTACCATGCGAACACGTGCCCCACGCATCAGCGTTATTTTTAAAAGAAAGGCCATCCACGCGATCGCGTCAACCACGTGACCACGTTACCCAAAAATTTGGCAAGAAGAGTTTCGAACAGAGAGTTGCGTGAATGCGAGGCTGCACTCACGCCAATCGCACAAATCAGGCCATGCGATCGCATGACCCACGCGTCCACGTCACCTGATCTTATCGCGCACCACGCGTCCGCATTGCCTCCGCCGCACAGCTTATCCAAATCAGCGCCAAAAATCTTATCTTTTTTTCCCCAATCCTAATTTTCTCTCCCTCCTTTCTTACTTACTTCTTCTTCCCTTCTTTCCCTTCTCATTATTCTTATCTTTCATTTTATTTTATTTTAATTCATTTGCATACTTTCATTCATTACATTTTAATTTAGTGCATATTTTTATTTTTTCTAAATTCATTATTTTTTCATTGGTGTTAAATTTTCTTATTCAACTGTTACATCTTTTCTTGAATTATTCTGGTGCTTCATGACTTGTTTTATTCTAATTGGGTATCAATTATATGTCAATGCTAATTTTATAATACTAGTATTCCTTTTGCATTGACATGAATTTATATTGTCTTTCATTACCCACACTTCTCCCCCCATTCGTTGCAACTTTTGCACCACTGGTATGCCATTTGCTTCCACTATTTTCTCATTTGCATGTTGTAGCTACCATGTAATTGAGACCTTTATTATTTGGCATTAACACCCATATTTTATTTATGTTCTTATCTTTATTTCTGGGTTACTTTCCTTCTTTTTCTCTTCTTTCAGGATGGCCATGGAGGAAGGAAAAGGGAAAGCTTCTAACTGGGGAGACAGGTAAGTCAATCTGCACAATCTATAGAGAAAGACATTAGTTGGAGCAGCCCGTCCACTTGTACATCTTAGCATGCACCGAGGATGATGCAATCTCTAAATGTGGGGAGGTCGATACTGATCTCCATGGGTTAGTTACTCTTCTATCTCAACACCAACGGTTTATTTTCCTTGTTAGTTGTTGCATTTATATGTTTGATTGCATATTTGTTTGATTTTGTGCATATTTTACCACTTGGTTAAAGTAATATTTTCTTTTTCAAGAAACTTTTTAAAGTATTTCACTAATTTGAATAAAATTTAATGTTAAACTTGTTTGAAGAAATATTATTTTGGGACATGGTTTAGAGCTCGAACACACAAAACCTGTGAGATTTTGAGCCTATTTAAATTGGTTGCATTTTATCAACCAAAATTTTGTTTTAGTGTGTATTTTTCTCTCTAAAATTGTGATCTTTGTCTTGCTTGATTCTATATTTCCATTGTTTGATGTATGCATGCACTTACATGATTGAGGCCTTTGTTTCACTGAGCTTACATACCCATATAGCCTTACCTTTCATTATCCATTGCAAACTAATTTTGAGCCTATTATACCCCTTTTGTTCTTTACTCTAGCACATCATTAACTCTAAGCGAAAAATAATAATGTCCTTAATTTGAATCCTTGGTTAGCTTAGACTAATGAGAGTGCTTATGATTTAAGTTTGGAGAAATTGGCTTTGGAAACATTTGGTTTGAGAATTGAGTATGTTAGAATTTTCTGAAAATGTGAAAGAAATATTTAGGATATGTTCATGCATTCAATAATTTAATCATATGCATTGAGAAAAACAAAAGAAAATAAAATAAAAAAAATAATATAGATATATATATAAAAATGAAAAAGGAGAAAAAGAAAAGAAAAGAAAAAAAAGAGCAAATAAGAAAAAAGGGACAAAATGCCCCAAAGTAAATGTTGAAGGCAATGCATATGTACTGTACTTGAAATTAGAATGCATGAATATGTGGAAAACATGGTTAATGGATAGTTAGATGTTGTATTATGATTACATGGATTGTCTTAAGTTAGGTGGAAAGTTTAAATTAATTAAGGATTCAGATTTTAGTCCACTTGGCCAAATACAATCCTACCTTGACCCTAACCCCATTACAACCCTTAAAAGACCTCTTGATATGTGTATCTGTGCATTAAATTTATGTTGATTGTTAGATGAAGAGCAAGCCTTAGAAAGCAAGGTTAGTAGAGAATTGAGAGAATCGAACCTAAAACACTTGAGTGATTAGAGTGCATACACTTCCAGTGAGGGTTCGATGCTCGATTCTTTATTCCCGGCTTTCATGAGCTATTTTCTTCT
>NC_029789.2:88785565-88789561 GCF_000816755.2 Arachis ipaensis
AATTGTTAGATGAAGAGCAAGCCTTAGAAAGCAAGGTTAGTAGAGAATTGAGAGAATCGAACCTAAAACACTTGAGTGATTAGAGTGCATACACTTTCAGTGTGGGTTCGATGCTCGATTCTTTGTTCCCGGCTTTCATGAGCTATTTTCTTCTTGCAAGTTTACTTGTACTTCATTTTTGTGATTTGAATTAGTGAAATCTAGTTCATATTTGTTCTTAAAAGATTTATTTACTTTTAACCAAGTAGGTAGAAACATTTTTGCATATAGTTGCATTAGATAGGTTGCATTTCATACATTCTACCATTCCTCTTCACTCCCTTATAGCTTCTCTTGAGCTTAGCATGAGGACATGCTATTGTTTAAGTGTGGGGAGGTTGATAAACCACTCTGATGCTAGGTGACGCGAACGCGCGCTCCACGCGGACGCGTTGCAGTGACAAAAATCAGCGTGGTAGATTTCTTCTCCAGCGATTTCTGGGCTGTTTTCGACCCAGTTTTTGGCTCAGAAAATACAGATTAGAGGCTATAAAGTGGGGGGAATCCATTCATTCATAATCATCAGCTCATAATTCACTTTTCATAATTTTAGATGTAGTTTTTAGAGAGAGAGATTCTCTCCTCTCTCTTAGGATTTATGATTAGGATTTCTCTTAGGATTTAGGATTTCAACTTCTTCAATCACAGGTTCAATGTTCCTTTAATTTATTTTCCATTTTTATTTATTACTTCAATTATTATTTATCTTTTCAACTCGACTTATGCTACATTCATGTTATGATTTTCTTATTTAATACACATTATTGAGGTATTTCAGATTTAAGATTGCTTTGCTTTATTTATATTGATGCTTTTAATTTAATTTAGATATTTTCTTCCTTTTGGCTTTGGTTAAGTAATTGGTAATGCTTGAGTTGTCAAATAAAGCAGTGGTTGAAATTGGGAGTGCTGATTAATTTGTACTCCAATAACTCTAGTCTTTCCATAGGAATTGACTAGGACCTGAGGATCAAACTAATTGGTCCACTTGACTTCCCTTTGCTTAGCAAGGGTTAACTAAGTGGGATTAAAACCCAATTCTCATCACATCTGATAAGGATAACTAGGACAGGACTTCCAAATTCTTATACCTTGCCAAGAGATTTTGTTATTATTAATTTATTTTTCTTGTCATTTAAATTACCTGTTCCTTATTTTAAAAACCCAAAATTCTACCTTTTCCATAGCTAATAATAAGTCATACTTCCCTGGAATTCCTTGAGAAGACAACGCGAGGTTTAAATACTTCAGTTATCAATTTATTAAGGGGTTTGTTACTTGTGACAAGCAAAACGTTTGTAAGAAAGGATGATTGCTTGGTTTAGAATCTATACTTGCAACGGGAATTTATTCTGAATTCTAAACAGTCAATCATTCATTCTTCAATGGACTCATCAGCGTTCAATGCCCACTAAGGGTTGATGTGCGGAAAACGATCCAACACAAAACTCACCGGCAAGTGCACCGGTGAGTTTTGTGTTGGATCGTTTTTCGCACATCAAGTTTTTGGCGCCGTTGCCGGGGATTGATTAGATTGACAATGATTAAGTGAGGTGGTGATCTAGATCTAGCATTTTTATTTTCTGTTTCTCAAATTTTTGACTAATACACTAACTGTTTGAAGTTTTGTCTCAACTGACTACACTCAATTTTCAAGAATACCACTGTGTGTTCCGTTTGTTGATTTATATGTCACAGGAAAGAAGAGAGGCCAGAGGGAAGGATATCATTGAAGAAGGAGTTTCTGAGAAAGAAGAACACCACAACATGAAGCCGCAACTCATTACACTAATCAAGAACAATTGTTCCTATGGTGGAAATCCATTGGAGGATCCTAAACAGCACCTATCCCTTTTTCTGAGGACTTATGGTGCTGTCAATCTCGATAGTATAAATCATGATACTTATAAGCTCTTGTTATTTCCTTTCTCACTAAAGGATGAAGCGGCACAATGGCTTGAAACCTTTCCCCAAGGAAGTATCACTAGTTGGGATGATTTGGTTGCCAAGTTTCTAGCCAAATTCTCCTCATCCCAACAAAACATCAAGATGAAAGAGGGAATACATCCATTCATACAAGGAGAGGAAGAACCATTGTTCAAAGCATGGGAAAGATACAAGAAAGCAAGTGACAAAGTGGGTTTCCAAGCGTTCTATGAAGGATTAACCCCAGAAACAAAAAGAGCGGTGGATTACTTCTCAGATGGCCTACTCAACGCAACAGCAACCATCCAAGGAACTGTAGAGTTCAATGACAAAAGAACCAATAACCAAAACTCATTTGAGACACCACAGAATGCAATTTCAGAAAAGAAAGTAATGAATCTTGAAGGAGTGAGGGCAATCATGAATCAAAACAAACAGCTATACCAGCAAACTCAGCAACAATTGGAGTCAATAGCTAGACAAATTGATTTTCTACATTCTGCCACAGTGAATGCACAATTTCCACCATGGAAGCCACATTCTTATCTAAGAATGAGGGAATCTCAGCATCAGGAACAAAGGGACTTCAACTATAACAACCCTAACTTCTCAAACCTGCAAAAACACCACCATACCAACAACAATCACTACATACCACCACACTACCCACCCCTCCAACCCTAGATACCTCACAACCAACAAATTTCACAACACTTTCATAAGATCACCAATTTGGAGATCTTAATTGAGAGAATGATGGAGCACCAAGAGGAGATAACACAGAACCAGGAAATCTCACTCAGAAGAATTGAGAGGCAAATGCAGCAACTGGCTAAGAACCTCGCAGAAATGGGTGAGAAAAGGGCTGAAAGAAAAGAATCACTCATCCAGGATGAACATCACAAAGCAAAACCTCACTTAGGAGGAAACCAAAGGAAACAGAAGCCTCAACTTCCATAATCAGAGGATGAAGGATGTCAAGCTAATGACAATAAAAGAGCGCTTGTTGGGAGGCAACCCAACCTGAGGTAGTTTTCTTTTCATAGCTATTTTAATAAAAAGGTTAATTAGTTTTATCTATATTGCAAGAAGCTAAGTTTGGTGTTGCACACCAAAACAATATAAGGAAGAATGAAGGATTCTAAGTTTGGTGTTCCACCAAAATCCCATCATAAAACACATTCTCACTTTCTGCATAATGCTAGCTTCAAGCATTTAGATAAACTGGTTAACTATGCTGCCGTTTCCTAAGTTTCCAGTTTTGTCACTTTTGAAAAAGAAAAAGAGTTTCACATCTGGTTAGTTTGATGAACAAGAACCATTGGCAAGGTATTAAGTTTGGTGTTTCCACACCAAAGTAAGTACAAAAGCCCACAAATAAATCATGCATGCTAACCATTTTTCAAGTGCTTGGGGAACAAGCAACTTTCAATATCATTGCAGAGTGTCATACAAGCTTTTGGAAGGATTAAGCATCATCACCCAAAGAAATGAAAGAGGAATGCTAAAACCAGCAATGAGGATGATGAGGAGGAGGACAGCAAGCAGATTCCAAAAGGTTGTATTGTTCAGTGATTGTTTTATATCAGATACTGCTACGATTGAAAGTGATATAATACCCCTGCTTGTCTGCATAGTATAGTTTTTCTGTAATTCAATAATTAAGATGCTTGATTATTCACAACACTACACTTTTCACACTTGTTTGCACTCAATATTTCAAAAATGCATCACATGAAAGTTCTTTGAAAAGAAGGATTGAGGAATTAAACAATTTTGAAGAAAGCAAAAGATTAGGAGAAGTGGTGGTTCTAGTTGTATAATCATGTATTGAGGTTGCATGCTTATGAAAACTTGCATGGGAGCTCATAGGCAGGACATGAAGTTCAAAGAAGTATTGTGGAGATTCTCAAAAATCTATTGATCCAAGAAGCAGCAAACAAAACAAAAGAAAATAAAGAAAATACAAAAAAAAAAAAAAACAAAAAGAACATGGCTCAAGGTTCTGAGCATCAATTACTAGGCAGAAAA
>NC_029789.2:88789741-88860692 GCF_000816755.2 Arachis ipaensis
ATTCTAAGTTTGGTGTTCCACCAAAATCCCATCATAAAACACATTCTCACTTTCTGCATAATGCTGGCTTCAAGCATGTTGGATGAACTAGTTAACTATTCTGCTGTTTCCTAGTCCTTAGTTCTATTGCTTTTGAAAAAAAAAGAAAAGAAAAAGAGTTCCACACATGGTTAATCTGATACATGAGAACCATTGGCAAGGTACTAAGTTTGGTGTTCCCACACCAAAGTAAGTTCAAAAAGCCCGCAAATAAATCATGAAAATTAACCATTGTTTCTAAGTGCTTGGGGAACAAGCAACTTTCAATATCATTGCAGAGTGTCATACAAGCTTTTGGAAGGATTAAGCATCATCACCCAAAGAAATGAAAGAGGAATGCTAAAACCAGCAATGAGGATGATGAGGAGGAGGACAGCAAGTAGATTCCAAAAGGTTGTATTGTTCAGTGATTGTTTTATATCAGATACTGCTACGATTGAAAGTGATATAATACCCCTGCTTGTCTGCATAGTATAGTTTTTCTGTAATTCAATAATTAAGATGCTTGATTATTCACAACACTACACTTTTCACACTTGTTTGCACTCAATATTTCAAAAATGCATCACATGAAAGTTCTTTGAAAAGAAGGATTGAGGAATTGAACAATTTTGAGGCAAGCAAAAGATTAGGAGAAGTGGTGGTTCTAGTTGTATAATCATGTATTGAGGTTTCATGCTTATGAAAACTTGTATGGGAGCTTATAGGCGGGACATAGAGTTCAAAGAAGTGTTGTGGAGATTCTCAAACATTTATTGATCCAAGAAGCAGCAAACAAAACAAAAGAACATAAAGAAAATACAAAAATAAAAAGAACATGGCCCAAGGCTCTGAGCATCAATTACTAGGCAGAAAAGAAAAGAGAAACAAAAACTCAAAGAGTTAATATCCTAGTAAATGCTTATGGTTGAATTGTGTCAAAGAAAGAGGCTTGAGCAAGTAAATCCTTAGGGGTGCTTTAACACCTAATACCTTAAAACCAACTGGTTTAGGAGTATTGATTGAAAGGTTATCTAAAGAGCCGCTTTGAGACATGACACTTAGAGTCAAGGCCAAAACACAGGAATCATAAGCTGCTTCAAGGTGATTACCTATAGAGAGATCTCCATGATATCATTTGGATGAAAGTCCTAAGACCTAAGACTTCCAATATGTAAGGACTAGTAAGCACTGAGGCCCTTGCATGAGCATATGATTTAGAGTTCACCCCACTGTCACTTGATCACTTCACTCACAGGATAGTACATGGAATTTTTCAAATCCATTCTGATTGAAAGAACCTTTGAGCATAATTCCTTTCTTGCTTGGGGACAAGCAAGTTTTAAGTTTGGTGTTGTGATGACAAGTCATCTTAGCCTATTTTCACTAGCCTTTTTCTTTTGTTTTCAATTGAATTATGGACTTTCTTGAGGCACAAGCAAGCCAATTGGGTAGATTTCCATGTTTCCTTTGATTTAATCAACCATAGATGAATTAATGCAATTTCATGAGGATTTATGCTATAATTGCCACATATTATGAAAGAATGACAAACTCATGATTTTGAGCATAGCTTTGATGTGTTTGGTTGATTGATGATAGGTGAAGAAAGCTTGGAGAAAGGTTGAAGCAAGAAGGAATGGCTAGGAGCAAGAGAGAACAAAAAGTTTGAGCAAAAGTTTGCCTCAAACTTTAGCTCAAACTTTCGGATAAGTGAAAACACACCAGGGAACAAAAAGCTTGAGCAAAAGTTTGCCTCAAACTTTAGCTCAAACTTTTGGGAGAAAAGCTTGAGCCAACGTTTTCCTCAAACTTTTTGGCAAACGTTGGCATCACAAATCAACACCCTGGAGAGAAAAAGTTTGCGCCAATGTTTGCCTCAAACTTTTTGGCAAACGTTGGTGCCATCAGCAACACATCAAAAGTTTGCGCCAACGTTTGCCTCAAACATTTTGGCAAACGTTGGCGCCATGAGTGTGCACAAAGGGGCCAACGTTTGAGCAAAAGTTTGACCCCAAACTTTAGCTCAAACGTTAGTAGCAACAAGAATGGGGCAGCTGGTGTAAAAAGTTTGAGTAAAAGTTTGCCTCAAACTTTTACTCAAACTTTTACTCAAGCTTTTATAATTTCCAACCCGGTTCACTTCGGTTCTCTCTCCAACTCCAAGAGCAATCAACCAAGGCCTCTATCAACCCAATTCCATCAAGAGCAAAGGCCCAATTCAAAGCTTGAAGACCATTTGAAGAAAGTGTATAAATAGCTTAGGATTTAAGTTTTAAGAGAGCTTTTCTTTTAGTTTTCATAGAGAGTTTTCGGAGAGCATTTGGTGTTGAGTGATTTTGAGTTTCTAAGTCTCGGGGAAGGAGAATTGAATTCCCTTCCTCTTAGTTTTCTTGCTTTCAATTCCAATTACATTTGCTTGGATCTTGGGTTGGAGAATTGAAGGAATTCTGTTTCAATCTCATCCTGAGATCTCTCTGTTTACTTACTGCACAATTGAATTTCAGTTTCTGTTAATTGCTTCTTCTTCTACTTTCTCTGCAATTTACATTTCCTTTGCAATTGCTCTTGTTGGATCTAGGAAGGCATTGAGATCTAGACTTGGTTATCTAGTCTCTTGAGTCCTGAGATCTGGATTTCCATTTTCAATTTCTCTGTTTACTGCTTTACGAGCTCTTTTATATTTCTGTTTTAGATCCGATTCAACCCAAGGCATCTTCTACTCTTCTGTGTGTTGAATTTTACTTTCCCTTGTATAATTTCTGCAAATCCAATTCCCAATTCCCTTTACAATTCAAGCCATTTACATTTCTTGCACTTTAAGATTCTGCAATTTACATTTCTTGCGTTCTAAGTTTCTGCCATTTAATTTCTTGCTCTTTAAGATTTAGCATTTTACATTTCAGTTCTCTTTAATTTCATGCAAATTTCCCATCCCCTTTATTTTCCATGCAATTTAAATTCTGCAAATCACAAATCTCTCAACCAAATCTTGATTCGCTTGACTAAATCAACCACTAAACTAAAATTGATCAATCCTTCAATCCCTGTGGGATCGACCTCACTCCCGTGAGTTATTATTACTTGATGCGACCCGGTGCACTTGCCGGTGAGTTTTGTGTTGGATCGTTTTCCGCACATCAAGTTTTTGGTTTTCTCCCAAAAGTTTGAGCTAAAGTTTGAGGCAAACTTTTGCTCAAGCTTTTTGTTCCCTGGTGTGTTTTCACTTATCCGAAAGTTTGAGGCAAACTTTTGCTCAAACTTTTTGTTCTCTCTTGCTCCTAGCCATTCCTTCTTGCTTCAACCTTTCTCCAAGCTTTCTTCACCTATCATCAATCAACCAAACACATCAAAGCTATGCTCAAAATCATGAGTTTGTCATTCTTTCATAATATGTGGCAATTATAGCATAAATCCTCATGAAATTGCATTAATTCATCTATGGTTGATTAAATCAAAGGAAACATGGAAATCTACCCAATTGGCTTGCTTATGGCTCAAGAAAGTGCATAAATCAATTGAAAACAAAAGAAAAAGGCTAGTGAAACTAGGCTAAGATGACTTGTCATCAAGGGTCCCATTGTTGAAGAACTGAAAGAGACCAAGGCTCATGAGGAGACCATAGAGGTTCCCTTGAATGCCTGGTTAAAGATTATAGAATCTGAAGAATACTCCTCCTCTAATGAGGAAGAAGAAACTAGGAAAGAGCAAATTGCTCGGCACCTTGGAATTCTAATGAAGCTGAACGCCAAATTATTTGGAACAGAGACATTGGAGGAAGAACCTCCAGTGCTCACCAAGGAACTCAATGCCTTGGTTCAGCAAAAACTACCTCAGAAGCTACCGGATCCCAGACGCTTCCTAATTCCCTCTACCATAGGGAACATTACTTTTGAGAAGGCTTTATGTGACCTAGGGTCAAGCATAAATCTCATGCCTCTCTCTATAATAGAGAGGCTGGAAATCTTTGAGGTACAAGCTGCCAAGATCTCATTGGAGATGGCAGATAAGTCACTAAAAAGGGCATATGGCTTGGTAGAGATGTATTAGTAATGGTTGAAAACTTTCACATCCCTACAGATTTTATCATCTTAGATACTAGAGGGGATGAGGATGAATCCATCATCCTTGGAAGACCTTTCCTGGCTACAGCCAATGCCATAATTAATATGGCAAAAAGGGAGCTAGTCATGCAATTATAGGAGGATCACATCTTATTCAAGATGCCCAATCCTAAATCCTTCCCTAAGGGAGAGACAACTGCGCAACACTTAGTGTTCCAACCCTCTCTCTCAGTACAGAGCTATACAGAACCCCCAGACACCAACTCTAAGTTTGGTGTCGTGAAACCATCCACAAGAATTGAGGATAAAGGTACTAAGAAGAAGGTACCTAAGGGCTGGAGGGATAAGAAAATCCCCACTGAAGACCTCTCACCTGGCATGAGAGTTGTCTTCAGAGAGCAACCCAGTGATTTCGCATACTGTGAATAAGGTCCTGTCTCTGGAACACATGGAGCTCATCCTTGAGAGAACAGGGAAAATTTTCACTGTAAGGGGTGACATTCTGAGCCCCTATCCATCTCCATAAGGGAGCTAACCGTCAAGTTAGTGACGTTAAAGAAGCGCTTGTTAGGAGGCAACCCAACCATAACTAGAGTCTTCCTATTTTTCCTTAACTTTATTTACCTAATATTAGTTTATTTTCATAATTGTTTTTTTTTAGAGTTTGTGATCATGTGCAGTAGTCAGAATAGAGACAGAACGTTCAAATATAGAAGTAGAACACCCGGAAGTACATCCCTTGCTGGCGTTGAACGCCAGACAAAGAGGAAAGAAAGGGCGTTCAACACCCCAATTGGATGAGGAAGTTGGCGTTGAACGCCAAGGGAGGAGTCCCTAGAGGGCGTTCAATGCCCAAGAGAGAGCAGGAAGCTGGCGTTGAATGCCAGCTAGGGAGCAGAGGCTAGGCATTCAACGCCAACAAGGGGGTAGGGAATTCAAATTCCGTAGCCTCTTAGGATCAGTAGGTCCCATAGAATCTCTACCTACCCCACATTCTTCTCTCTCTTACTTTCCCTTTTCGCCATACACACTCTTCCCTTGACAATGACCAAAAGTATATGTTTGGATTTTCGCACTAAAAATAGGATTGACGTTGCAAGTATAGTCCAAACCCAACCATTGATCATCAACCAAATTATAATCCTAAAGATTGTCATAATCAACACAAAATAACCGGGAGTTTTAAATCCCTGGTCGTCTTCCCTAGGAACTAATGCTAGTAAGTGCACAATTTTGGTTGTGAGAAGCAAGGAGGGTTTCAATGATTGAAGTAAACAAATAAAGAGATAAAAGAACAAGCCAAAATTACAATTAATAAACTAATAAAGGAATAAAAGAACTATGTATGCAATATGAACAGGTAAAACTCCAAATGATCAAAAAGTGGTTCAAAACATAAATGAAACCTTGACTTTGGATGAGTTATGGAATCCCTTCCTTGCCATAACCACAACTATGATAATTATGATTGATTAATCTCACTAAGTCAACCCTCACATGGGAGAATAAGTTAAATGAGCATAAGTGTTCTTAACCCATAAATCCTAGCTTGCTTGCTAATTACCTTAGCAACAAATTGGCGTTAGTGGGAACAAGAACAATTAACAACCCAAGAATTATCACTAAATATTGGACATTATGGCTCTAGTAATCTATACACTCATTTCCCCCAAGCCAAGGGGTGAAAATTACCCCATAATCAAAATTAGCATTTCATCAAACACATAGAGGGAATAAACATAAAACATGGCAAAATTAGTAAATTAAGGAAAGTTATGAACCACAAATGCTCAAAATCAATAAAGGCAACTCAAACAAACATGTAAAAGCCATCAAACATCAAATTAAACAACTAGAAATCCAAAATTGCAAGACTATGTAAATATGGACAAAAGAGATGAAAATAAAAGCAAGTGTAGAACAAGTGGTATAATAAAAGAGAGAATTAAAGAAATACTTACAATAAAATTGCTATAATCCTAAATCAAAACTTGAAGTATAAAATGTTACAAACCCTAAGAGAGAATTGAAAGAAAACCTAACCTAAACTACCCTAAAACTACTCCTACTGTGTGTTTTTTTATTCTAAGATGGCTCCCTTGTTATGTGTTGACATGCCCTTAATATAGCCTCTCAAACCAGCCTTCAGCACTTCAAAAATGGGCCTAGAGTCTCCCAAAACCGCGCAGCATGTGACTTTTTAATGGATGCATGTGCTGGTACTTGTGTGGACGCACAGACATGTGCGTCTGCACACTTCGCCGAAATTCCACTTGTGCGTATGCACAGAGGGGTGTGCGCACGCACACGTGCTGATTTCCTTCTTCTGCGTACGCACGTATTCTTGTGCGCATGCACGCATGGCTGTGTGCCTCCTCCTTATTTTCTTCATGTTTTCTCCCTTTGTACATGCTTTCTTCCACTTCTACCAAACCATTCTTGCCTCTAAGACCTGAAATCACTCAACAAACATATCACGGCATCGAATGGAATAAAAGTGGGATTAAATTGCTCAATTTAAGCACAAAAATGCATGTTTTCACATTTAGGTTCAATTTAGGGATCAAACACAAAAGTATGCTATTTTAGTGAATAAGTGTGAGTTTATATGATGAAATCCATCCAATTCAAGCTAAAATATATGGTCAAATATAGACTCATCAATTCCCCCACACTTAAACAATAGCATGTCCTCATGCTAAACCAAACAAGAAGAATGATCAAAGGGAAACAACTTATTGAATGCAGCTATCTATATGCATGCAAGTATGTATATACTATATATACCTATATATACTATAGTATCCTATTGAATTGGTGAAAACAAACAATCAAATTCCAAGCAAGTATATAGACATATAGGGCCAAGCAAAGAATTCAATGCAAACAAAATCTAAAGAATTGATTCTCTCATAAAAATGAAGCAACTTGCAAGAATACATGATAAGAGGTATGGAAACATAGAGTTGAGTGACCGAACCCTCACTAGGTGTGTATACACTCTGAATTAAAGAAATACTTACAATAAAATTGCTATAATCCTAAATCAAAACTTGAAGTATAAAATGTTACAAACCCTAAGAGAGAATTGAAAGAAAACCTAACCTAAACTACCCTAAAACTACTCCTACTGTGTGTTTTTTTATTCTAAGATGGCTCCCTTGTTATGTGTTGACATGCCCTTAATATAGCCTCTCAAACCAGCCTTCAGCACTTCAAAAATGGGCCTAGAGTCTCCCAAAACCGCGCAGCATGTGACTTTTTAATGGATGCATGTGCTGGTACTTGTGTGGACGCACAGACATGTGCGTCTGCACACTTCGCCGAAATTCCACTTGTGCGTATGCACAGAGGGGTGTGCGCACGCACACGTGCTGATTTCCTTCTTCTGCGTACGCACGTATTCTTGTGCGCATGCACGCATGGCTGTGTGCCTCCTCCTTATTTTCTTCATGTTTTCTCCCTTTGTACATGCTTTCTTCCACTTCTACCAAACCATTCTTGCCTCTAAGACCTGAAATCACTCAACAAACATATCACGGCATCGAATGGAATAAAGGTGAGATTAAATTGCTCAATTTAAGCACAAAAATGCATGTTTTCACATTTAGGTTCAATTTAGGGATCAAACACAAAAGTATGCTATTTTAGTGAATAAGTGTGAGTTTATATGATGAAATCCATCCAATTCAAGCTAAAATATATGGTCAAATATAGACTCATCAATTCCCCCACACTTAAACAATAGCATGTCCTCATGCTAAACCAAACAAGAAGAATGATCAAAGGGAAACAACTTATTGAATGCAGCTATCTATATGCATGCAAGTATGTATATACTATATATACCTATATATACTATAGTATCCTATTGAATTGGTGAAAACAAACAATCAAATTCTCAAGCAAGTATATAGACATATAGGGCTAAGCAAAGAAGTAGCTCAATGCAATCAAAATCTAAAGAATTGATTTAACTCATCAAAAAGAAGCAACTTGCAAGAATGCATGATAAGAAAGGTGGAAATATAGAATTGAGTGATCGAACCCTCACTAGGTGTGTATACACTCTCAATGCTCGGTGTTTAGGGTTTAATCACTCAAGTCTCCTCTAATCATGCTTTCAAGGAATTTCTTTTCATCTAACAATCAACAAGTATTTGATGTATGTATGCAAGTATCATGAGGTCTTTAGAAGGTTGTAAAGGGGTTGGGGTAAGGGTAGGATGAGTATATGGCTAAGTGGACTAAAGGATTGAATCTTTGATTAGCTCAAGTACCCAACTCAACCTATATCAATCAACCCACTAAAAAATGAATTCTAGCCACCCATTACTGCTTTTCACACACACATTCATGCTTTAGTTTCTATTCAAAATAAATATGCATTTCTTATTCATTTTTTCTTTTCTTTGGGGCAACTTTTGTCCCCTCTTATTATTTTTTTCATTTCATCATTTTTTTCTATTTCTTTTTTTTCTTTTTCTATGACAAATGCATATGGTTAAAGCAAATTGATACATGAATGTGCACCCATTTTTCTCAAATTTTCAATAATTACCCAAAACAAAATTTTTCTCTACCAATACCTCCCGCAATTTTTCCCACACTTAAATGTCGCATACATCTCAACCTAAGCTAATCAAAGATGCAATTCAAGGTAATTTATGGTTTTTTGCTTAGGGTTGTGATGCACTAATAATTAGAACAAAGGGGATTAAAAAGGCTCAAAAGGGGTTAACAAGGGTAGATTCAAGGGTAAGTCCATATGGATGAGTGAGTTTAATTCAAAAATGACCTCAATCATGCTAAATGCATTCAAGACATCAAACATCGGAAATAAAGAATCAAGCAAAACCAAGATCACAATCATAGAAGAGATATAGCACACAAGAACAAAAATTGTGGTTATAATGTGTAACCACTCATTAAAGCTCAAAGACTCACAAGGTATTTTGTTCTTTCTCTCTTCTATGTTCCACAAAAATTCATTCAAGCAAGTTTAAAAATAATTTTCCAAATCAATTCAATAGAACGCCCTAAAAACAAAATTCTTGAAAATTCTTTGTTGTTTTTCACCAAAATTATTTCCTATATGTATGTATGATGTGATGGATGCAATTTTTTTCAAAAATTTCCTAGTTCTATTCTTAATTTTCAACAAGCAAAAATTAACATGAACAATTAGGACAAAATTGAACTAGGTGCTATACTATTCACATCATCCAATCACAACTTCTATCTATAAAATATATAGTAAGAAAAAGATGCAAAATGCAATAACTATGGATGAACTAAGATGTATATATATATATATATATATATATATATATATATATATATATATATATATATATATATATATATACTAGAAGAAAGTGCAATGCAACAATAAAAAAAACATTCCAAATATATACAGGAAACCTAATAAAAGAAACAAAAATAAAGTGCAAAGTGTTCGGAAAAGTAAGTTTACGCCCCAAAAATGGTGAATCCTCCCCCACACTAAACGTTGCATGGTCCTCCGTGCACGAACACGATCCGAGGAGAATGTCTCTAAGTTCCTCCACCTTCGGTTGGTGGATGCGGGGGCTTAGGTTGTGTGGAAATTGCCAAGTCTACTGCATGCTCGGCATCTCCCTCTTCGGTGTCCTTCTCCTCTCCTGGCTCCTTGCCTTCATGTCTCATCCTCAAAAAGAATGAATAAATTATAATTAAGAATTATTGGGCAAGTAGCACAAAAATGGCAAAAGAGTAAGTAAGCATCTAATTGAGGAAGTTTGCATAGTGATATGGAATACACACAACGGCCGGCTAACGTTGCTTCCACACAATAAAAAAGTAAGCATGAGTTCCTCAACTAAATAGCCTAAGATGCAAGTAATAAATGAGCATCAATTAAACACAAGCAAGCTTAGGAAATTGCAACAAGAGTGAATTGAATTAAGAAAATATTGGATATTGAAGGTGTGCAAGTGAAAGAGCAAAATTTGATATAATAGCACAACAAACAATAACCAATTCAATGATGAAGAAGAACTACTTATTCATCCTTAGGCATAATCAAATAATCACATGGTTAAGGTGTTTGTTACAAAAAGGTGACCAACTTGATAGAATCAAGTTAAGTCAACTCAAACAAATGCAAGGCATTAACAAGAAACAAGGACCTTGTGATGTGATTATATTGATTTAAAATCCATGGTGAACAAGCAATTCAATTCAATTCACTAAATTCCATGTGCACTCATAAAAGCTTCACCTAATATGCCACAAAATGTAATGTGCAAATCCAATTAGGTACTAGTAATTGAAGGCAAAGTATAAGTGCATCGATGAAATTCAATCAACAAGCAACCCAATCAACATCAAATAAACACTTGCAACTTACTTAATTACTAAGATGAAAAATAAAATGCAAAGAAAACTAAGTGAAACAAGTAGAAAAATATGGAAAAAGCAAGGTAGGGGAGGGATGGAGGGGATGGAAATGCGTTAGGGCTTAAGGAAAAGTGCAAACAAAATCTGCCCAAAACAGCACTTGTGCGTACCCACAGGTATGTGTGCGTATGCACACTACATGAAAACAGGGGAGGGGTGCGCTCGCACAAGGCATATGAATGCTCCGAACAGAAGGCGAAAATAGAAGTGTGCGCACGCACAAGCCTGTGCGCGCGCACAGAACGCTCTCTTTTTTTTTTTTTTGCAAGGGATGGATCATGTGTGCGTGCGCACACAGGTCCGTGCGCACGCACAAGAGTGAAAAGGGGTATGGGGTGCAAGCGCACAGGCTGTGCTAACGCTCCTACCAGAGGAGCCGCAAGCTCGCGTGCGGACGCACAAGCCTGTGCGGCCGCACAAATAGTGCGATAAGGAACATGCGTGCGTGCGCACAAGGTAGTGCGCACGCACAGACCAATGGAAACAGGGGAGCGCCCACACACAGACTGTGCTGGCACTGCGAACAGAGGGTAATACAAAGAGTGTGCGGGCGCACAGGCTTGTGCGCTCGCACAGGTCGCGAAACTCACAGTTGTGTGCACATGCACAGCAGCGTGCGTACGCACAGATGCCCTGTTTTGCAAAAATTTTTCTTTCATTTCTAAGGTGTTATGCCTTAGCTCAATCAACATTTCAACCCCCAAAACATTCAAAACATCACAAAATCATGATCCATATCCAAATTAACATATCTAAACTCAAAATTAAACTAATCCTAAGCTGGCTAAGATAAGCAAATATGCAATAAACTAAGACTATAAACAAAGAGAAAGGGTAAGAAAGATGTCACATGGTGGGGTGTCTCCCACCTAGCACTTTGGTTTATAGTCCTTAAGTTGGACTTGTTGTGGAGACTCTTGTTAGGGTGGCTTGTGTTTCCACTCCTCCTTAAACCTCCATCCAAGCTTGGTCTTTGACTCTCCTCCGGGATCCCATATTCTAGTTTCCCGTTCTCCTTCTTGTTGATTTCTATGTTCCAAGCTGCATGGACAAGCTCCTAATTGACCCTTGTAACAACCCAATATTTTCCAAAAATCACCCAATTGTGCTTCACACCATTCTTGAACTCCAATTCTTGAATTGTTCTTCTTGAAGGGCCTTGGATTCTCTTGGCAACCAATACCCCTTCCTCCACCATGTACCAACCCAAGAAGGACCTTGAGTTGGTAGTTTGTCTCCAAGATAGCATATTGATGGGGACCAATGAAGTTCATAGGTGAAATTTCCACCACTCAATATGCTCTTGGTTGTCAACTCCTTCCTCACCAACTTCCTCTTCCCCATCATTCAAGTCATAACAAGAAGGTTGTGAGAAGTCTACCTCCATGTTTCTCTCAAACTCAATGGGAAGAGGCTCATTAGGATCATTAAGGGATTGACCAAGGAAGACAAAAAATCATGAATAATGGAATCCTCATCTTGATCAATCTCCCTCAATTCTCCCCTTCTCTCTTCCAGTTCAAATACTTCACTTTCTTCCTCTTGTTGCCCTTCAAGCTGTAACCCTTCTTCTTTCCCTTGAGGCTCTACGTCTTCCTCTTCACTCTTCTTTAGTTGACCCTTCACATCCCTCACGAGGAATGCCTTGATCGGATGAGTGTAGGAGGATTGAGTGGTTCACCGCCTCGGTTATGGTAGCCATGAGTTGCCCTTGAGTCTTTCAGAATCCTTCTTGCTCTTGGAGAAAAGCTTGAAGGTTTTGATGGTCTTAGGCCAAGGGTGGGAAAGCTTCACATTGGGATAAGAGGGAAGGTTCATTGGTTGGGAAGAAGGTTGGATATATGGGAGGTGATTCATGTTGGTGAGTATCATGAGGTGGCATGTGAGAAGGTGTATGGTAGTGGTGGTGGTGTGGTGATTGAAGGTTATGTTGAGGGTATGAGTCATAGGCATATGGTGGTGGTGGTGCATAACCATAGTGAAATCCACCATATCCTTGGTTTGGATATGCATATTGGGGATGGTTTGGTTCATTGTAATATAGAGAAGATTGCTCCTTCCAAAATTGATGTTCCAATCCCATCATGCAATCCAAAGTAGAAGTTATCAAGCCCTACAAAATGATAACAACCAAACTCCAAACCAAGAGGGTGATAACTCATAGAGGAAATAGAAAATAAAAACTAAAGACATCAAGTAACAAAAGAAACAAAATCCTAATTAATAGCAAAAATAAGCAAACAACCCAAAAAAGTATCTATTCACACTATTCACATATTTACAACAACCAAAATATAGCACTCATGACGCTAGTTTCCCGGCAACGGCGCCAAAATTTGACAATGACCAAAAGCATGGGTTTGGATTTTCGCACTAAAAATAGGATTGATGTTGCAAATATAGTCAAAACACAACCATTGATCATCAATCAAATTATAATCCTAAAGATTGTCACAATCAACACAAAATAACCGGGAGTTTTAAATACCGGGTCATCTTTCCTAGGAACTAATGCCAATAAGTGCACAATTTTGGTTGTGAGAAGCAAGGGGGGTTTCAATGATTGAAGTAAACAAATAAAGAGATAAAAGAACAAGCCAAAATTGCAATTAATAAACTAATAAAGGAATAAAAGAACTATGTATGCAATATGAACAAGTAAAACTCAAAATGATGGAAAAGTGGTTCAAAACATAAATAAAACCTTGACTTGGGATGAGTTATGGAATCCCTTCCTTGCCATAACAACAACTATGATAATTATGATTGATTAATCTCACTAAGTCAACCCTCACATCGGAGAATAAGTTAAATGAGCATAAGTGTTCTTAACCCACAAATCCTAGCTTGCTTGCTAATTACCTTAGCAACAAATTAGCATTAGTAAGAACAAGAACAATTAACAACCCAAGTATTATCACTAAATGTTGGACATTATAGCTCTAGTAATCCATACACTTATTTCTCCCAAGCCAATGGGTCGAAATTACCCCATAATCAAAATTGGTATTTCATCAAACACATAGAGGGCATAAACATAAAACATGGAAAAATTAGTATATTAAGGAAAGTTATGAACCACAAATGCTCAAAATCAATAAAGGTAACTCAAACAAACATGTAAAAGCCATCAAACATCAAATTAAACAACTAGGAATCCAAAATTGTAAGACTATGTAAATATGGACAAAAGAGATGAAAATAAAAGCAAGTGTAGAACAAGTGGTATAATAAAAGAGAGAATTAAAGAAATACTTACAATAAAATTGCTATAATCCCAAATCAAAACTTGAAGTATAAAATGCTACAAACCCTAAGAGAGAATTGAAAGAAAACCTAACCTAAACTACCATAAAATTACTCCTACTATGTGTTTTTTTTATTCTAAGATGGCTCCCTTGTTATGTGTTGACATGCCCTTAATATAGCCTCTCAAACCAGCCTTCAGCACTTCAGAAATAGGCCTAGAGTCCCCCAAAACCGCGCAGCATGTGACTTTTTAATGGATGCATGTGCTGGTACTGTGCGGACGCACAGACGTGTGCGTCCGCACACTTCGCCAAAATTCCACTTGTGCGTATGCACAGAGGATTGTGCGCACGCACGCGTGCTGATTCCTTCTTGTGCGTACGCACGCATTCTTGTGTGCACGCACGCATGGCTGTGTGCCTCCTCCTTGTTTTCTTCATGTTTTCTCCCTTTGTACATGCTTTCTTCCATTTCTACCAAACCATTCTTGCCTCTAGGACCTAAAATCACTCAACAAATATATCATGGCATCGAATGGAATAAAAGTGGGATTAAATTGCTCAATTTAAGCACAAAAATGTATGTTTTCACATTTAGGTTCAATTTAGGGATCAAACATAAAAGTATGCTATTTTAGTGAATAAGTGTGAGTTTATATGATGAAATCCATCCAATTCAAGCTAAAATATATGGTCAAATATAGACTCATCATCCCCATACACCCTCAACCAATCACATCCACATCACCTTTCTCTCTTCCCAAAACCCTTCATCACTACCATCCAACCATTCCCACTAACCCCACCCACTTCAAATACAAAATTTCCCTCCTAATTACCCTACCCCATAACCGAACCCTAACACAAACCCCCCTATAAATACCCCCTCCATCACCCTTTCATACCCACACATACACAACCCCCATACACCATATACCCCCCACTTGACCAAATTCCTCTCTCCCTCTATCTCCACTATTTCTCTTCTTCTTCTACTCTATCCTTTTCTTTTGTTCGTATTTGCTTGAGGACGAGCAAAGCTTTTAAGTTTGGTGTTGGAAAAGCCTTAATTTTTACTTTCCATTCACACTTATGGCACCCAAAGTCAGAGAGTCCTCTAGAAAGAGGAAAGGAAAAGCCATAGCTTCTGTCTTTGGACCTTAGGAAAGGGATAGATTCCTTTCTAAGGCTCATCAAGACCACTTCTATAAAGTAGTGGAAAAGAATAGGGTAATTTCTGAAGTCCCCTTCAGGCTAAAAAAGAATGAGTACCCGGATATCCAACAAGAAATCCAAAGAAGAGGTTGGGAAGTTCTGACGAACCCTATCACAGAAGTTGGAATCTTAATGGTACAAGAGTTCTATGCCAATGCGTGGGTCACCAAAAATCATGACACTAGTGTGAACCCACACCCCAAAAATTGGCACACTCTGGTCCAAGGGCATCTCTTGGACTTCAGCCCGGAAAGTGTAAGGTTGGCGCTCCAACTACCATTAATGCAAAGAGACCCACACCCTTACACTAGAAGAGTTAATTTTAATCAAAGGCTGGACCGGGTCCTTTCAGACATTTGTGTGGAAGGAACAGAGTGGAGAAGGGATGCTCACGGCAAGCCTATCCAGCTAAGAAGGCTTGACCTTAAGCCTGTAGCTAGAGGATGGTTGGAATTCATCCAACGCTCTATCATCCCTACTAGAAACCGATCCGAAGTGACCATTGACCGAGCCATCATGATTCACTGCATCATGCTTAGGGATGAGGTGGAGGTACATGAGGTGATACCTCAAGAACTGTACAAGGTGACCAAAAAGACCTCCACCCAAGTAAGGTTGGCATTCTCTCACCTCATATGTCACTTATACAATTCAGCTGTAATTGTCATAGAAAGAGACATCCCTCAGGAGGACAAGCCCATCACTCAAAAAAGGATGGAGCATGTTAGAGAGCCAGTACATGAACCATAGCAAGAGCATGTGGAGCTGCCTCAACAAGAAATTTTTGAGATGTGTCAAGGGATGCATTTTCCACCCCATGGTTATTGGGATCAATTAAATACTTCTCTAGGAGAATTAAGCTCCAACTTGGATTAGCTGAGGATGGGACACCAAGAGCACTTCACCATCCTCTATGAAACAAGAGAATATCAAAGAGCCATGAGGGAAGAGCAACAGAGACAGGGGCATGACATAGAAGAAATCAAGCGCTCTATTGGATTCTCTAGAGAAAGCAGTAGCCACCATCACTAAGGTGGTCACGTTCCATATTCTCTTTTGTTTATGTTATTTTTCTATTTTCCATTGTATTTCATTGTCTGTTTCCTATTTCTAGTTGCATGATCATGCTTTGTTTTGTCTTAAGCTATGAAATATTCCATGCATCTCTCACCATACTTAAAAGAAAAATTTTATTTGAAAAAGAGAAGTAAGATGCATGAACTTGAGTTATATAATAAGAATAGTCCAATTAATTGATGTGGTGGCATGACTTTTACTTTCTGAATGCATGAATAAACAGTGCACATTTGATGTTGGAGTAAGGAATGTTAGTTTTTGAAAGAATGATGGAAAAGGAGAAGTATTATTGATAATCTGAAAAATCTAATTATTGATTCTTGAAGTAAGAAAAAATAGCAAAAAAAAGAAAAAAAAAGAAAGAAACGAAAAAAAAAGAGAGAAAAGAGAAAGAAAAAAAAAAGAAAAGCCAATAGCTCTTTAAACCAAAAGGCAAGAGCAAGAATCCAAGGCTTTGAGCATCAATGGTTAGGAGAGCCTAAAGGAAACTAATTCTTGGCCTAAAAAGTTCAATTGAGCTCCTCCCCTAACTAAATGCTTGTGGTGTGAAGGTGTCAAGTGAAAAGCTTGAGACTTAGCAGTTAAAGTCGTGATTCCAAAAGCAAAAGAGTGTGCCTAAGAACTCTAGACACCACTGGCTGAGGATTCTAGCAAAGCTGAATCACAATCCGAAAGGGTCACCCATATAAGTGTCTGTGGCGTTTATATATCCTGTGGTAATAATGGAAAACAAAGCGCTTAGGGCCACGGCCAGGCTCTAAAAGAAGCTATGTTCAAGAATAATAAAGAACTAAACTAAGAAAGTCAATAATATCATCTAGATTCTGAATTCATAAGGACATCAACACTTCTGAGCTTCAAAGGATAGTGAGATGCCAAAACTGTTTAGAAGTGAATAGTTACAAGCCCCGCTCATCAACAGATCCTACTTTGTTTTTGGTTGCTTGGGGACAAGTAATAGTTTAAGTTTGGTGTTTTGATGAGCGGATATTTTATACGCTTTTTGCATTCATTTTCATATCATTTTAGTTATGTATTGTTCAAGTTTTATTATGTTTTCATAGGTTTTAGTGCAAAATTCACATTTTTGGATTCCACTTTGAGTTTTTGTGTTTTATGATGATTTCAGGTAAATTCTAACAGAAATTGAGGAGTTTTGGAAAAGTCTGATTCAGAGACAGAAAAGGGACTGAAGATGCTGTTAGATTTTGACCTCCATGCACTCGAAGGAGCATTTCTGGAGCTATAGAAGTCTAAATGGCACGCTCTCAACGGTATTGGAAAGCTAACAGCCAGGGCTTTCCAGCAATATAAAATGGTTCATACTTATCTCTAGAATCGAAGGTCCAAAATTGGCATTCAACGCCAGCTACCAACCTCATTCCTGTCGTTGGATGCCCAAAAGCGAGCAGCCGGCGTCCAACGCCCAAAAGGGAGGCAAAGTGGGCATCCAACACCCCAAAGGGAGTACCAACTCATGGAGTCACCCCAAGCTCATCCCAAACACTCACCAAGTGGGCCCAGGATGTGGATTTTTGCACTATCAAGCTAGTTCATCTTATTTCTATAATCCTTAGTCATGAGATTAGTATTTAAGGAGGAGATCACCCATGTTTAGGAGGATCTTCCCCCCTCCCCTCCCCATTCAAACGTTACACTATTTTCTGTAAAAGCATGAGTAATTGAACCTCCTAATTTAGGGTTAGGAGATCTGCTGATTCTCATGGATTAATAATATTACTGTGCTATTTCAATATGCGTGTGATTCCATTCTCTTGTGCATTTTCGTTCTTCACCTCATGAATTGAGGATGACTCGTGACAATCATCCTATGGATAAGTCCTCATGATATTTGTATGCATGCATGAAATAATTGTTGATTGTTTGATGAAAAACAAATCTTAGAAAGCATGATTAGGGGAGAATTGAGTGAATCAACCTTATACACTTGAGTGACTAGAGCAGATACACATCCGGTGAGGGTTTGATTGCTGAATTACATATTTTCACCTATGATCATCTCCTTTCTTGCAAGTTTGTAAACTATGTTCAATAACTCAAATCAATTGTGGATTTGACTTGGTTGTTAACACCTTTAGCCCTTGTGTTCATATATGTATTCTTGGAAGTTTATTTATTTTGACCAAGTAGTGGCATGCATATAGATAGATTGTATGTAGATAGGTTGCATATAAATAGTTTGCATTGAATAAACGTTGATATCCTTTGTCTCTTTATTGAGTTTAACATGAGGACTGATGAGAGAACTTTTGCGTGGTCTAGAAATTTGCGGATAGATCCTCGTTACAAGTATAGTTTCTAAACCTTCAAAAGTCCTTTCATACAAACATTTTGGTTGTCACAAGTAACAAACCCCTTTTAAAATTGATAACCGAGTATTTAAACCTCGGCTCGTCTTCTCAAGGAACTGTAGGAAAGTATGTTCTTATTATTGGTTATGGAGATTGTAAAATTGGGGTTTCAAGAATGAGGAACGAGTAATTTAATGACAAGTAAATTAAATGGCAATTGAAAATAGATAAATACTGTAAAGCAACTCTTGGTAAGGTATGAGAAATTAGAGGTCCTATCCTAGCTATCCATATCAATGATGATGATGGTTGAATCCTAATTCCACTTTGTTAACCTTTACTAAGATAAAGGAAGGTCAAGGGATTAATTGGTTTGCTCTTCGAATCCTATTTATTTCCTAAGAAAAGATTGGGATTATGGAAGTTCAATGCAATTAACAAAGATAACAATTATCGATTATGCTGTTGAATTGGATAACTCCTGAGTTACTGATTTCTTAACCAAGACCAAAAGGAGAAAAATAAATCTACTTGGTATAAAAATGTCTTCAGAGTAAAAATAACAATAGCATGAATAAGAGTAATCAATATTAAACTGAAATACCTCAAATAGCATTAATAAAAGAGTAATCTGCAACATGAAAGGGTTCATAAAATAGCTTGTAAAAGTAAATAAAAGGAATATTGAACCTGATCAAAAGAGATAATCCTGAAAGTGAATAAAAATCCTAAATCTAAATCCTAAGCCTAAAGAGAGAGAGAATCTCTCTCTAAACTAAATCTAATTCATGGAAAGTAAAAATTGGCGAGCTCCCCCTGAATGGATGCATTCCCTCACTTCATAACCTCTGGTCTATGCCTTCTGGACTTGGATTTGGGCCAAAAAGGGCTTCAGAAATTGCTGGGAGCGTTTTCTGCAATTTTTGGTGCGTGGCCTCTGTCACGCGTCCGCGTGGGTCACGCGGTCGCGTCATTCGGAGCTTTTCTTGCCACGCGGTCGCGTCAGTCATGCGACCGCGTCATGTGCGTTCTGCTTAAGGCGCGCGGTCGCGTCAGTCGTGCGGCCACGTCACTGCTTCTTCGCGTTTGGCATGCGATCGTGTCGTCCATGCAATCGCGTGGATGCCAATTTCTTCAAAGACTTTGTTTTGTACTTTCCTTCCATTTTTGTATGTTTCCTTTCCATCCTTTGAGTCATTCCTGCCTTAGAAGATCTGAAACTACTCAACACACTGATCACGGCATCGAATGGAAATAAAGGTAATTAAAATAATTAATTTTAAAGCATAGGAAACATGTTTTTCACATACATCACATAATAAGGAAGGAGAAGTAAAACCATGCAATTAATATAAATAAGTGGGTAGAGGATTGAATAAATCACTCAAATTAAGCACAAAATATATCATAAAATATGGGTTTATCAAGGACATGCTTAGTTTAAGTGTGGGGAGGTTTGATAAACCCCAATTTTATGATTTATCTTGTGCTTAATTTAGGGGGATTTTATGAACTTATCTCACATTTATTCAATGAAATAGCATGCTTTTGTAATTCTCCCTAAATTTGTGCTTAAGAGTGAAAACATGCTTTTTAGGCCTTTAATTTACCAATTTTAATTCACTTTAATTCCATTCGATGCCTTGATATGTTTGTTGAGTGATTTCAAGTTCATAAGGTATGTATTGGATGGAAGAAGTGAAGAGAAAAGAATGCAAAGTGGAGAATTCATGAAGAAATGAGAATTTGGAGGATTCAAGGCCACGCGCACACGTCATTTACGCGTACGCGTGAGAAGGACATTTGCAAGGCCACACGCACATGTCACCCATGCGTACGCGTGAGGAGGAAATCTGCCAGCGACGCGCACGCGTGACACTGATCACGTGACCTCATTAAAGTGAATTTGCTGGGGGTGATTTCTGAGCTTTCTAGGCCCAAGTCCAACTCATTTCTGAAGCTATTTGATGCAGAACTCAAGATGGGTCAAGGGGGAGCAATTAGATTGGTGTAGGAAACATGCTTTTGGTAGTTTTTAGAGAGAGAAGTTCCCTCTTCTCTCTAGAATTAGGGTAGAATTAGGTTAGATCTCTTTTAGATTTAGGTTTAATTCTTGCTTCCATCTTGTTTTCTTTATAATTTATTGTTTCTATATCTTTGCTCTCTTAGTTCCTTTTGTTAATTTCTTTTTTATATCATTTTTATGTTTATGAGCACTCTTGTCAATTTCAATTTCCTTTAATGCAATTTGAGGTATTTCATGTTTAATGTTGTTTTCTTTAGTTGTTATTGTTGATTTCTCGCATTGGGTAGTTGTAGAATTGATTATTCTTGAAATTTTATGATGCTTTCCTTTTATGCCTTCCAAGTGTTTGACAAAATGCTTGGTTGGATGTTAGAGTAGCTTTTTGAGCATTCTTGGCTTAGAAAGAGAAATTAGGCAATCTTGAGTCATTGATACCCAACTTATGTTGGTGATCTAGAGTTGTTAGTTAATATTGTTTCCATTGACTCTAATCTCTTGCTAATTCAATTAGTAAGTTGATTAGGAATTTTGGATTGAGATTAACTAGTCTTATTTGACTTTCTCTCAAGTGAAGATAACATTATACCTTCTTCCTATGTTGAAGATGATTAAATAGGATTAGCTTTTGTTAATTGTTGTATGATAATTAATGACTAGGATAGAAAGCCTTGATTCTCAATCCTTGCCATGAATGTCTCTCTTTAGTATTTGCTTTCTTTAGTTGTTTGATTTCAGTTTCTTGCGTTTTTAAATTTTTTGTTTCATCAACCCAACCCCCCATGAAACTCATAACCAATAATTGAGCACTTGATTGTAATTCCTAGGGAGAACGACCCGAGACCCAAACTCTCAGTTATTTTATTGGGTTGGACTTGTGACAACCAAAATTAAACTTTGATTGGGTGTTACTTATCGGTTTGGAACTATACTTGCAACGAGGTTATTTCTCTTTTACCGAGAAGAAATTTCTAAGTCGGCGGTTATACTCTTTCACTGTTGCCAATTATTGTCGTTAGTAATCTGACAAATATTCATTGTATTGATGCTTGGCTTCAGCAAAATAGACTGTAAAAGGGTAGCAGTGTGTGATTGTGTAGTAGCTAATTTAGACAAGATGTCTGCCCGATGATTTTGATCTCTGAGGATGTGGTGAATTTCAAATTTTGAAAATTGTTTTGTAAGTTGTCTGACAATGTCCAAATATTTCATTAAGAGAGGATCTTTTGTTTGAAAACATTGATTTACTTGTTGAACAACTAAGAGAGAGTCACAGTAAACCTTTATAGTAGAAATATTCAGATCAATGGCTAACCTGAGGCCAGCAATAAGTGCTTCATATTCAGCTTGATTGTTGCTTGATTTAAATAAAAATCGGAGAGAGTGTTCCAGAACTGTTCCCTTTAGGTCTTCAAGGAGTATTCCTGCTCCTGAACCATGAGGATTTGAAGCTCCATCAACATATAAAGTCTAGTACGTGCTTGTGTCATCGGAGCTTGGCAAAGTACGGCAATGAAGTCTGACAAGTATTGTGATTTGATGGAACCTCGGGGTTAGTATTTGATATCGAATTCTGACAATTAAATTGACCATTTGATTAGTCTTCCAGCTAATTCCGACTTAGTGAGCACTTGTCTGAGCGGTTGATCTGTACGAACATTGATGATGTGACTTTGAAAGTAAGGTCGGAGGCGCCTTGCTGAGAAGACCAATGCGAGTGCGAGTTTTTCTATTTTTGGATAACAATGCTCGGCATCTTAAAGTGATTTGCTTGTGAAGTAAATAGGTTGTTAGACTTTGTCTCTTTCTGTAACGAGGACAGAACTAACAGTACAGTCAGTGATAGATAAATACAGATAAAGTTTCTCTCCAACTTTTGGTTTTTGTAAAATAGGTGGTTTTGAAAGGATTTCTTTTAAATTTGAAAATGTGGCTTCATAGTTAATATCCCAGAGAAATTCGTTTCTTTTTCTTAAAGATTGAAAAAAATAAAAAGATTTGGAGGCAAAGCAGGGCAAAAATATGGATAAACCGACTAGTTTCCCTGTCAATCACTGAACTTCCTTGATCGTCTTTGGGCTATGCATGTCAATAACAACTTGGCATTTTTCCATATTGGTGTGGGAAATTGTGATTCACACTTTTCACAACTCCGCACAACTAACCAGCAAGTGCACTGGGTCGTCCAAGTAATACCTTACGTGAGTAAGGGTCGATCCCACGGAGATCGTCGGCTTGAAGCAAGCTATGGTCATCTTGTAAATCTCAGTCAGGCGGATTCAAATGGTTATGAGGTTTTGATAATTAAAAGATAAATAAAACATAAAATAAAATAGAGATACTTATGTGATTCATTGGTGGGAATTTCAGATAAGCGTTTGGAGATGCTTTGTTGCTTCTGAACCTCTGCTTTCCTATTGTCTTCTTCCAATCATGCGTGCTTCCTTCCATGGCAAGCTGTATGATCCTCTCGGATGAAAAATACTAGGTACAATCTCTCCACGGCTAATCAACTGTCGGATTTCTCGTCTTGGATGAAAAATACCAAGTACATCTACTGCACGGCTAATCATCTGTCGGTTCCCGCTAGCGTCAGAATAGGACCCTTGTCCTTTTTCACACTGTCACTGCGCCCAACATTTGCAAGTTTGAAGCTCGTCACAGTCATCCCTTCCCAGATTCTACTCGGAATACCACATACAAGGTTTAGACTTTCTAGATCTCAGGAATGGCTGCCAATTGGTTCTAGCCTCTACCACGAAGATACTAATCTCACGGACTCAGTCCGTGTGTTAGAGACCCAAGAGATACGCACTCAAGCTATTTTCTGATGACTACGTTGAGCTCAGATAGAACGGGAGTGGTTGTCAGGCATGCGTTCATAGGTTTGAGAATAATGATGAGTGTCACGGATCATCATATTCTCTCTATTGAAGTACAAGTGAGTATCTTAAAATAGAATCAAGCATGATTGAATAGAAAATAGTAGTAATTGCATTAATTCATGAAGAACAGCAGAGTTGCACACCTTAATCTATGGGGTGTAGAAACTCCACCGTAGCAAATACATAAGTGAAAATAGTCTAGGCATGGCCGTGTGGCCAGCCTCTCCAAACGTGAAATATGGCAAAAGCTCTCCAAAAGATTGATCCTAATACAATAGTAAAAAGTGCTATTTATACTAAACTAGTTACTAGGGTTTACAGAAAATAAGTAACTAAGTGCAGATAGTGCAGAAATCTACTTCCGAGGCCCACTTGGTGTGTGCTTGGGCTAAGCATTGAGCTTTACACGTGCATAGGCTGTTCTTGGAGTTAAACGCCAGCTTGGGTGCCAGTTTGGGCGTTTAACTCCAGTTCTGGTGCCAGTTCTGGTGTTTTACTCCAGAAAAGGGTCATTGGTGAGCGTTTAGACGCCAGTTTAGGCCATCAAATCTCAGACAAAGTATGGACTATTATATATTTCTGGAAAGCCCAAGATGTCTAATTTCCAACGCAATTGAGAGAGCACCAATTGGGCTTTTGTAGCTTCAGAAAATCCATTTCGAGTGCAGGAGGGTCAGAATCCAACAGCATCTGCAGTTCTTTTTCAGCCTCTGAATCAGATTTTTGCTCAGGTCCCTCAATTTCAGCCAGAAAATACCTGAAATCACAGAAAAACATACAAACTCATAGTAAAGTCCAGAAATGTGATTTTTGCATAAAAACTAAAAAAAATATAATAAAAAGTAACTAAAACGTACTGAAAACTATGTAAAAACAATGCCAAAAAGGGTATAAATTATCCGCTCATCACAACAACAAACTTAAATTGTTGCTTGTCCCCAAGCAACTAAAAACAAAATAGGATAAAAAGAAGAGAAAATACAATAAATTCCAAAATCATCAAGGAAGATTAGTTTTAATTAGATGAGCGGGGCTAGTAGCTTTTTCCTTCTGAACAGTTTTGGCATCTCACTTTATCCTTTGAAGTTCAAAATGATTGGCATCCATAGGAACTCAGAATTCAGATAGTGTTATTGATTCTCTTAGTTCAGTATGTTGATTCTTGAACACAGCTACTTTATGAGTCTTGGCCGTGACCCTAAGCATTTTGTTTTCCAGTATTACCACCAGATACATAAATGCTACAGACACATAATTGGGTGAACCTTTTCAGATTGTGACTCAGCTTTGCTAAAGTCCCTAGTTAGAGGTGTCCAGAGCTCTTAAGCACATTCTTTTTGCTTTGGACCACGACTTTAACCGCTCAGTCTCAAGCTTTTCACTTGACACCTTCACGCCACAAGCATATGATTAGGGACAGCTTGATTTAGCCGCTTAGGCCAGGATTTTATTCCTTTGGGCCCTCCTATCCATTAATGCTCAAAGCCTTGGATCCTTTTTACCCTTGCCTTTTAGTTTAAAGGGTTATTGGCTTTTTCTGCTTGCTTTTTCTTTTTCTTTCATTTTTTTCGCAAGCTTTGTTTTTCACTACTTTTTCTTGCTTCAAGAATCAATTTTATGATTTTTCAGATTATCAATAACATTTCTCTTTTTTCATTATTCTTTCAAGAGCCAACAATTTTAACATTCATAAACAACAATATCAAAAATATGCACTGTTTAAGCATTCATTCAGAAAATAAAAAGTATTGCCACCACATCAAAATAATTAAACTAATTTCAAGATAGAATTCGAAATCATGTACTTCTTGTTCTTTTGCAAATTAAAACATTTTTCATTTAAGAAAGGTGAAGGATTCATAGGACATTCATAGCTTTAAGACATAGACACTAGACACTAATGATCATGTAATAAAGACACAAACATAGACAAAACATAAAGCATAGAATTCGAAAAATAGAAAAATAAGAACAAGAAAATTAAAGAATGGGTCCACCTTAGTGATGGCGGCTAGTTCTTCCTCTTGAAGATCTTATAGAGTGCTTGAGCTCCTCTATGTCTCTTCCTTGCCTTTGTTGCTCCTCCCTCATGGCTCTTTGGTCCTCTCTGATTTCATGGAGGATAACGAAGTGCTCTTGGTGCTCCATCCTTAGTTGCCCCATGTTGGAACTCAATTCTCCTAAGGAGGTGTTGATTTGCTCCCAATAGTTTTATGGGAGAAAGTGCATCCCTTGAGGCATCTCAGGGATTTCTTGATGAGGAATTTCCTCATGCTCTTGTTGAGGTCCATGAGTGGGCTCTCTTGTTTGCTCCATCCTCTTCTTAGTGATGGGCTTGTCCTCATCAATGAGGATGTCTTCCTCTATGATAATTTCAGCTGAATTGCATAAGTTACAGATGAGATGAGGAAGGCTAACCTTGCCAAAGTAGAGGGCTTGTCCGCCACCTTGTAGAGTTCTAGAGGTATGATCTCATGAACTTCTACTTCCTCTCCAATCATGATACTATGGATCATGATAGCCCAGTCTATTGTAACTTCAGACCAGTTGCTAGTAGCAATGATTGAGCGTTGGATGAACTCCAACCATCCCCTATCCACGGGTTTGAGGTCAAGCCTTCTTAGTTGAACCGGCTTGCCTCTTGAATCTCTTTTCCATTGAGCTCCTTCCACACAAATGTCCCTAAGGACTTGGTCCAACCTTTGATCAAAGTTGACCCTTCTAGTGAAAGGGTGTGGATCTCCTTGAATCATTGGCAAGTTAAATGCCAACCTCACATTTTCCAGACTAAAATCCAAGTAATTCTCCCAAACCATTGTGAGCCAATTCTTTGGGTTCGGGTTCATACTTTGATCATGGTTCTTAGTGATCCATGCATTAGCATAGAACTCTTGAACCATTAAGATTTTGACTTGTTGGATGGGGTTGGTGAGAGGTTTCCAACCTCTTCTTTGAATCTCACGTCGGATCTCCAGATATTCACTCTTTTTTAGCATTAAGGGGACCTCGGGGATCACCTTTTTCTTGGCCATAACTTCATAGAAGTGGTCTTGATGGACCTTTGAGATGAATCTCTCCATCACCCATGGCAATTGCCTTCTCTTTCCTCTTTCTAGAGGTTTCTCCCACCTTAGGTGCCATTAATGGTTATGGAAAAACAAAAAGCAGAGCTTTTTCCCACACCAAACTTAAAATGTTTGCCGTCCTCGAGCAAAAGAAGAAAGAAAGGAGTAGAAGAAGAAGAAATGAAGGAGATGGAGGGGAGTAGTGAATTCGGCCAAGGGGGTTAAGTGTGTATGAGGTGTGAAATTGAAGGTTGTAAGGAGGGGTATTTATAGGGTAAGAGAGAGGGGATACGGTTATGAAGGGGTGGGTTTGGGAGGGAAATGGTTTAAATTTGAATGGTGAGGTAGGTGGGGTTTATGATGGATGGATGTGAGTGGTGAAGAGAATATGGGGAAGAGGCTAGGATTTGATAGGTGAATGGTGTTTGGGGAGGAGGTATTTATGTGATTGGTGAAGGGTATTTGGGGAAGAGTGTTATGGAAAGGTGTGAAGAGGAGAGAAGAAGAGGTGGGGTAGGTGGGGATCCTGTGGGGTCTACAGATCCTGAGGTGTCAAGGAATTCTGCTTCCTGCACCATTCTGGTGTTAAACACCAGCTCTGCTACCTTTCCTGGCGTTAAACGCCAGTCTGTTGCCTCTTTCTGGCGTTTAACGCCAGCCAGACACCAGACACCTTTTTCTGGCATTAAACGCCTAGAATACTGCCCATTATGGTATTTAACGCTCAGAATGCTGCCAGACTGGACGTTAAACGCCCATTCTGCTATCCTTACTGGCGTTTAAACGCCAGTAAGCCTGTCCTCCAGGGTGTGCTGTTTTTGATGCTGTTTTTGATTTTTCTTTAATTCTGCAGCTGTTTTTATGACTTCACATGATCATCAACCTAAAGAAAACATAAAATGACAATGGAACATAAATAAATATAATTAAATAACATTGGGTTGCCTCCCAATAAGTGCTTCTTTAATGTCAATAGCTTGACAGTGAGCTCTTAGAGAGCTTCACAGAGACTCAGAGGATATGGTGGCCTCCCAACACCAAACTTAGAAGTTGAGTGTGGGGGCTCTGTTTGACTCTGTATTAAGAAAAGCTTTTCATGCTTCCTCTCCATGGTTACAGAAGAAGATCCTTGAGCCTTAAACACAAGGTAGTCCTCATTCAATTGAAGGACTAACTCTCCTCTGTCCATATCAATCACAGCTCTTGCTGTGGCTAGGAAGGGTCTTCCAAGGATGATGGATTCATCCTCATCCTTCCTAGTGTCTAGGATTATGACATCAGCAGGGATGTACAGGCCTTCAACCTTCACTAAGACATCCTCTACAAGTCCATAAGCCTATTTCCTTGAATTGTCTGCCATCTCTAGTGAGATTCTTGCAGCTTGTACCTCAAAGATCCCTAGTTTTTCCATTACAGAGGGTGGCATGAGGTTTATACTTGAACCAAGGTCACACAGAGCCTTCTTAAAGGTCATGGTGCCTATGGTACAAGGTATTAAGAACTTTTCGAGATCCGGTTTCTTCTGAGGTAATTTCTATTGAACCAAGGTATTCAGTTTATTGATGAGCAATGGAGGTTCATCCTCCCAAGTCTCATTACCAAATAACTTGGTATTCAGCTTCATGATTGCTCATAGATACTGAGTAACTTGCTTTTCAGTAATATCTTCATCCTCTTTAGAGGAAGAATACTCATCAAAGCTCATGAATGGCAACAGTAAGTTCAGTGGAATCTCTATGGTCTCTGTATGAGCCTCAGATTCCTTTGGTTCCTCAATATGGAACTCCTTATTGGTTAGTGGACGTCCATTGAGGTCTTCCTCACTGGAATTCACTGCCTGTCCCCCCTCTGTGCATTCGGCCATGTTGGGTATATTGATGGCCTTGCATTCTCTCTTTGGATTCTCTTCTGTATTGCTTGGGAGAGTACTAGGAGGAATTTCAGTAACTCTTTTACTCAGCTGACCCACTTGTGCCTTCAAATTTCTGATGGAGGACCGTGTTTCAGTCATGAAACTGAGAGTGGCCTTAGATAGATCAGAGACTATGGTTGCTAAGTCAGAGAGGCTCTACTTAGAATTCTCTGTCTGTTGCTCATAAGATGATGGAAAAGGCTTGCTATTGCCAAACCTATTTCTCCCAGCATTATTATTATTGAAGCCTTGATTAGGCTTCTGCTGATCTTTCCATAAAAAATTTGGATGATTCCTCCATGAAGGATTATAGGTGTTTCCATAGGATTCTCCCATGTAATTCACCTCTTCCATTGCAGGATTCTCAAGGTCATAAGCTTCTTCTTCAGAGGAAGCTTCTTTAGTACTGCCGGATGCAGCTTGCATTCCAGTCAGATTCTGAGAAATCATATTGACTTGCAAAGTCAATATTTTATTCTGAGCCAATATGGCATTCAGAGTATCAATCTCAAGAACTCCTTTCTTCTGAGTCATCCCATTATTCACAGGATTTCTTTCAGAAGTATACATGAACTGGTTATTTGCAACCATCTCAATGAGTTCCTGGGCTTCTACAGGCATCTTCTTCGGATGAAGGGATCCACCAGCAGAGTGGTCCAATGACATCTTGGATAATTCAGACAGACCATCATAGAATATACATAAGATGCTCCATTCTGAAAGCATGTCAGAAGGACACCTTCTGATCAATTGCTTGTATCTTTCCCAAGCTTCATAGAGGGATTCACCTTCCTTCTGTCTGAAGGTTTGGACTTCCACTCTAAGCTTGCTCAACTTTTGAGGTGGAAAGAATCTGGCCAAGAAAGCATTGACCAATTTTTCCCAAGAGTTCAGGTCTCTTACAGCAAAGGGGAAAAACATAAGTCTGTAGACCTCAGGATTAACCCCATTGGTCTTAACAGTGTCACAGATTTGTAAGAATTCAGCTAAAAACTGATGAGGATCTTCCAATAGAAGTCCATGAAACTTGCAATTCTGCTGCATTAGAGAAACTAATTGAGGCTTAAGCTCAAAGTTGTTTACTCCAATTGCAGGAATTGAGATGCTTCTTCCATAGAAGCCAGAAGTTGGTGTAGTAAAGTCACCAAGTACCTTTCTTACATCTCCACTATTGTTGTTATTTTCAGCTGCCATCTCTACTTATTTTTCAAAAATTTCTGTTAGGTCCTCTCCAGAGTATTGTGCTTTAGCTTCTCTTAGCTTCCTCTTTAGAGTCCTTTCAGGTTCCGGATCAGCTTCAACAAGAATGTTCTTATCCTTGTTCCTGCTCATATGAAAGAGAAGAGAATAGAAAAGAATAGGAATCCTCTATGTCACAGTATAGAGATTCCTTTATATGAGTGGAAGAAGAGAAGAATAGAAGAATGAGGTAGAGAGAGAATAAAGAGAATTCGAACACAGAAAGAGGGAGAGGGTTCGAATTTTAAGAAGAAGAGAAGTGTTAGTAATTAAATAAATAAATAGAAAGAGATGAGAGAGAGTATTCGAATATTAATTTAAAAGAAAAGAAAAATATTTTTGTTTTTATTTTAATTATTAGTTAGAATTAGAAATTCAAGAGAAGAAATAAATTAAAATTAAAATTTAAAACAGTTAGTTAATTAAAAAGAATTTTGAAAAAGTTGTTAGTGGTTTTCAAAAATTAGAGAAAGAAAAGTAGTTAGGTGGTTTTGAAAAAGATAAGAAATAGTAAACTTTTAAAATAAAATAAAAAGTCAAGTAGTTAATTGAAAAAGATTTGAAAATAAATTTTGAAAAGGTAAGAAGTTAGAAAAAGATTTTGAAATTATGTTTTGAAAAAGATATGATTGAAATTTATTTTGAAAAAGATTTGAGAAGGAATTTAAAAAGATTTGATTTTTTTTGAAATTAAAGTTAATGACTTGACTAACAAGAAACTAAAAGATATGATTCTAGACTTTAAAGATTGAACCTTTCTTAACAGGAAAATAACAAACTTGAAATTTTTGAATCAAAACACTAAATGTTAGCCATGATTTTGAAAATATGAAATAAAATTAAGAAAAATATTTTGAAAATTAATTTAAGAAATTCAAAAATATTGAAAAAAAACGAAAAAGATTTGATTTTTGAAAAAGATTTAAAAAGATAGAATTTTTAAATTGAAATTTTGACTTGACTAACAAGAAACAACTAAATTTTGAAAATTTTTTGACTAAGTCAACCCAAAATTTCGAAATTTATGAGTAAAACAAGGGAAAGATATTATTTTTTTATTTTTGAATTAATGAAGAGAGAGAAAAACAACTAAATGAAACAAAATATGAGAATTTAAGATCAAAACAAATAATGCATGCAAGAACACTTTAAATGTCAAGATGAACACCAAGAACACTTTGAAGATCATGATGAACATCAAGAACATATTTTTGAAAATTTTTAAGAAAAGAGACACATGCAAGACACCAAACTTAAAAATTTTTAATGTTTAGATACTATGAATTCGAAAATGCATATGAAAAATAATAAAAGACACAAAACAAGAAAATCACAAGATTAAATAAGGAAAATCATCAAGAACAACTTGAAGATCAAAGAAGAACACAATGCATGACTTTTCAAAAATTTTAAGAAAATTAAAAAGATGCAATTAACACCAAACTTAAAATTTGACACAAAACTCAAACAAGAAACACAAAATTTTTGGTTTTTATGGTTTTATTAAATTTTTTTGTATTTTTTGAAATTATTTTGGCAAAAGAAAATAAAGAAATTCAAAATTTTTAATAAGAATTCCAGGATTCGTGCAATGTTAGTCTAAAGCTTCGGTCCAATAGAATTAGACATGGCCAAGTGGCCAGCCAAGCTTTAGCATATCAATTACAGACATGTCCTTTCTACAATGGAAAGTGGAAATCTCGGTCCAAAAGATTAGACATGGCTTAACAGCCAGCCAGGTTTCAACATATCTCATAAGACTCTAGAATTCATTCTTAAAAAATTCTGAAGAACAATTTTTTTTTTGAATTTTTCAAAAACTAAAATTAAAAAGCTTAAACATAAAATAAAATTACCTAATCTAAGCAACAAGATGAACCGTCAGTTCTCCAAACTCGAACAATCCCCGGCAACGGCACCAAAAACTTGGTGTGGGAAATTGTGATTCACACTTTTCACAACTCCGCACAACCAACCAACAAGTGTACTGGGTCATCCAAGTAATACCTTACGTGAGTAAGGGTCGATCCCACGGAGATTATCGATTTGAAACAAGCTATGGTCATCTTGTAAATCTCAGTCAGGCGGATTCAAATGGTTATGAGGTTTTGATAATTAAAAGATAAATAAAACATAAAATAAAATAGAGATACTTATGTGATTCATTGGTGGGAATTTCAAATAAGTGTTTGAAGATGCTTTGTTTCTTCTGAACCTCTGCTTTCCTATTGTCTTCTTCCAATCATGCGTTCTTCCTTCCATGGCAAGCTGTATGATCCTCTCGGATGAAAAAAACTAGGTACGATCTCTGCACGGCTAATCAACTGTCGGATTTCTCGTCTCGGATGAAAAATACCAAGTACAGCTACCGCACGGCTAATCATTTGTCGGTTCTTGCTAGCATCAGAATAGGACCCTTGTCCTTTTGAACACTGTCACTGCGCCCAACATTCGCAAGTTTGAAGCTCGTCACAGTCATCCCTTCCCAGATCCTACTCGGAATACCACAGACAAGGTTTAGACTTTTCGGATCTCAGGAATGGCTGCAAATTGATTCTAGCCTCTACCACGAAGATACTAATCTCACGAACTCGGTCCGTGTGTTAGAGACCCAAGAGATACGCACTCAAGCTATTTTCTGATGACTACGTTGAGCTCAGATAGAATGGGAGTGGTTGTCAGGCACGCGTTCATAGGTTTGAGAATAATGATGAGTGTCACGAATCATCATATTCTCTCTATTGAAGTACAAGTGAGTATCTTAGAATAGAATCAAGCGTGATTGAATAGAAAACAGTAGTAATTGCATTAATTCATGAAGAACAGCAGAGCTGCACACCTTAATCTATGGGGTGTAGAAACTCCACCGTAGAAAATACATAAGTGAAAATAGTCTAGGCATGGCCGTGTGGCCAGCCTCTCCAAACGTGAAATATGGCATAAGCTCTCCAAAAGATTGATCCTAATACAATAGTAAAAAGTGCTATTTATACTAAACTAGTTACTAGGGTTTACAGAAAATAAGTAACTAAGTGCAGATAGTGCAGAAATCTACTTTCGGGGCCCACTTGGTGTGTGCTTGGGTTGAGCATTGAGCTTTACACGTGCATAGGCTGTTCTTGGAGTTAAACGCCAGCTTGGGTGCCAGTTTGGGCGTTTAACTCCAGTTCTGGTGCCAGTTCTGGCGTTTTACTCCAGAAATGGGTCTTTGGTGGGCGTTTAGATGCCAGTTTGGGCCATCAAATCTCAGGCAAAGTATGGACTATTAAATATTGATGAAAAGCCCAAGATGTCTACTTTCCAACGCAATTGAGAGCACGCCAATTGGGCTTCTGTAGCTCTAGAAAATCCATTTTGAGTGCAGGAGGGTCAGAATCCAACAGCATCTGCAGTCCTTTTTCAGCCTCTGAATCAGATTTTTGCTCAGGTCCCTCAATTTCAGCCAGAAAATACCTGAAATCACAGAAAAACACACAAACTCATAGTAAAGTCCAAAAATGTGATTTTTGCATAAAAAATAATAAAAATATAATAAAAAGTAACTAAAACATACTGAAAACTATGTAAAAACAATGCCAAAAAGGGTATAAATTATCCGCTCATCACATATTCTGTTATAATGGGCTTTTTTTCTTTGTCTGATGGATGCAATACGATCTGGTTATAACCAGAGTATGCATCCATGAAACTCAAAGTGCCAAAACCGAAAGAATTATCAACTAAAGTAACAATAGAAGGTAGGGGGTATGCATTTTTAGGGCATGCTTTATTTAAATCAATAAAGTGGACGCACATGCTCCATATATCGTTATTTTTCTTTTCCATAACAACATTAGCTAACCAGGTTGTGAATCTAATTTGTCGGATGAAGTTTGCCTCAATGAGTTTCTTAGTTTCCTCCACCGATGCTTGTCGCTTTTCTATGCCGAGGTTGCGTTTTGTCTGGGATATAGGTCGGGCCACTGGGTTTATGGCCAGCCTATGAGTGATCACAGATAGGTCAATCCCTGGTATATCTGCTGGAGTCCAGGAAAAAAGGTTAGCATTTTGCCGAAGGAACTGGACAAGCTTTTCCTTTTCAGCTCCATGAATGGTTGATCATACAAAAGTGAATTTTGTTTGATCGTTAGTTAAGTTTACTTTTGTTAGCTCTTAATTTGGTGTAGGTCGGTCCTGAAATTCGGCACGAGGATCTAGTTCGGCCAATGGAGATTGATTTTTATGGATGGCATTGACTTGTGCCTCTCTGTTTCACCTTGGATGTTTTAGACTTGTGTTGTAGCATTGCCAAGCTTAATGGTGGTCAGTGTGAACTGTGGCAACAATATTGTCCTGCATATGAAACTTCACACAAAGATGAACCGTAGATACAATGGCACTGAATTTATTTAAAAAAGGTATGCCAAGTATGAGGTTATACGGACTAAAGCAATCTACCACAAGATACTAGATATTTTGTGTTCTAGATAGGGGATGCTCACCAAGTGTGGTTTGTAACCACACTGAACCCAAGACAGGAACTTGTTCGCCTGAGAAGCCGACTAGGTTCCCAACGGATTGCTGGAGTATATTGTTGATTAGCTTCATCTTCCCGAATGTAGAATAGAGCAAGACATCAGCACTGCTTCCGGAGTCCAATAGTACCTTTCGAACTATTAGGTCTCTTAATTGAAGAATAATGACGACTGGGTCGTTCAAGTTAAGGTCACTGGAGTTAAAGTCGGATGAATGGAAAGTCAGCTCTGGTATGGTTAGTGTTGGTTCTTGATTATTGGTTGTATTCTCTACTACAAGCATGGCCCTATAAGTGCGCTTTCGAGTGGAACTCATTTGTCCTCCTCTAGCATAGCCTCCGGATATGCAGTTGATCACTCCACGAGGTTGATCAGGTGGAGTAGTATGAGCTTTGTCTTTTTCACTAGAAGATTAACCCACAAGAGGTGAGTCAGAGTTCTGTGTATTTTGTTTCTGTATGTGGCCTCCAACGTACTTGTCGAGGTGTCCTTGCCGAGCTAATCGCTCAAGTTGATCTTTGGCAATGACACATTCATCGGTTGTATGTCCATGCTTTTGATGAAAGGTGCAATATTGGAATTTGTCCAGGTTCTTTGCTTCGGGATAATTGCCGGCTTCTCGGGGAGGCTTGATGAGCTTGGAGTTGAGAATCTCTAATAAACCACTATTTCATGGTTTATCTTGTACTTAATTGAGTGATTTTTATCAACTCTTTACCCACTTATTCATATTATTCGCATGTTTTACGTTTTCCTTCCTGATTTTGTGTTATGATTGAAAACATGCTTCTTTGGCCTTTAAATTGCTTATTATTAATCCTCTCTTAGTACCATTCGATGCCTTGATAGGTGTGTTAAGTGTTTTCAGAGATTACAGGGCAGGAATGGCTTGGAGGATGGAAAGGAAGCATGCAAAAGTGGAAGGAATACAAGAAGTTGAAGGAACTGCAAAGCTGTCAACCTGACCCTCTCGCACTAAAATGGTCATAACTTGAGCTACAGAGGTTCAAATAAGGCGGTTCTAGTTGCGTTGGAAAGCTAACGTCCCGAGCTTCGATTTGATATATAATTTGCAATAGTTGCTCTGAGGATAAGTGACGCGAACGCATGCATCACGCGGACGCGTCGCATCTACGAAAATCAGCGTGTTTGAATTCGCAACCAGCGAATTCTGGGCTGTTTCTGACCCAGTTCTTGGCCCAGAAAACACAGATTAGAGGCTATAAAGTGGGAGAATGCATCCAAAGAACTAAGACATACATATACACAATTTTAGGATTAGATGTAGTTTTAGAGAGAGAGGTTCTCTCCTCTCTCTTAGGATTTAGGATTAGGATTTCTCTTATTTTAGGATTGCTTATTCAATCACAGGTTCAATGTTCTTTTTACTTAATTTATCAATTTAGTTTACGAACTCTTTATGTTCAGATTGATTTTCTTTTATTAATGCAATTGAGGTATTTCAGATTTATTATTTTTATTTAGCTTTTTATATTCTTGGCTTTAATTGATTAATTGGAGACTCTTGAGTTATCAAACTCATCGTGATTGATAATTGTTATTTTTGCTAATTGATTTGAATTCCAATAACTCTAGTCTTTCCTTAGGAATTGACTAGGACCTGAGGATCAATTTGATTAGTCCACTTGACCTACCTTTGTTTAGCAAAGGTTAACTAAGTGGGATAAAATCCCAATTCTCATCACCGTTGATAAGGATAACTTGGATAGGACTTCTAATTCTCATACATTGCCAAGAATTTTATTAATTATTAATTTATTTTTCTTGTCATATAAATTACTTGTTCCTTATTTTAAAAACCCAAAATTCTACCTTTTCCATAGCTAATAATAAGTCATACTTCCCTGCAATTCCTTGAGAAGACGACCCGAGGTTCGAATGCTTCGGTTTATTATTTTTATTGGGTTTGCTTAAGTGACAACCAAAACTTTTATACGAAAGGATTCTCTGTTGGTTTAGAAGCTATACTACCAACACAATATATTTTATAAAAATTCTAAATCGATAGAAAATCCGAACGTCAATTTCCTTGATGATATCATCACGCCTGTGTTGAACTGAGCATATGAATCGTAGCGAGGGATCCGTTTGAAAGTCCACTTGCTGTCCCGAGTTTTATCCTCGTCTTTATAGAGAGGTTTGTCGACCTTCTGAGCTTGTTGCAGTTCCCCAATGTCCATTTGTCCCTTTGCTTTTTCGTGGAACTCCGCCAGGGTCTTTGGTTTGGCTACTGGGATTGCTTCTTGAAATTTTCCCAATCGAAGTCTGCTTTTGATGGCGTCCAAATGCACCTCGGGATGGAAATATGGTATGCTCATGGCCAACTTTGTGAAACGAGTCATGTAGTCCTTCAAACTTTAATTCTGGCCTTATTTGATTGTGTTCAAGTAGTCGGAGTCATGTAGATAGATGGCAGATCCAGCAAAGTGATCCTCAAAGAGCATCGCGAGTTCCCAAAAATAAGAAATAGAATCTGCAGGCAAAAAACAAAACCAATCAAGTGTAGGACCATCTAAATAAGATGGAAAACAGCGACATGAGACGGAATCGGAAGCACCATTGACGATCATTATGGATCTAAACCTTTTGAGGTATTTCTTCGGATCTCCTAACCGTCGTAAGGGGTTAAGGTTGGTGGCAAAGTGAACTTTCTGGGTAGTTCGAAATTAATAATATCGGCCATGAGTGGCCCTACAGAGTTATCGGATTCGATATCTTCATTTTTTGGTTGAGCTTCTTCATTTTACGAAAGCCGAGCATCTTCATTCCGTGGAGGCCGAGCTTCTACAATCCAAATAGTTTCGGAGACATGTGTTGGATCAGATTAGTGCTCTTCCTCCTCTGGTTGTTCACGACGATCATTATTGTTTTCAATACGAGCATTTGCTAACTCGGCAATCTGATTTGCCGTTTTCTGGTTTGCTTCCGTCATGCGTTGTTTTGCCTTCGCCATACGTTGGTTGGCTTATTGTAGATAAGTTACCATCTGGAGAAGTTCAGATGGTGTGGATGGAGGTGCATCAGCCATGGATAAATGTGACAGTAATGAGGTCGATAAATAGAAAAAACTTTATATTTTTGGCCCCACGGTGGGCGCCAAATATTTTTGCTGGTCTTTGCTGAGGTATAACTCCAACGTTTGACCTCAAGTTTGAGGCAAACGTTGGCGCAAGCTTCTGGCCTCCCTGGGTGAAATTTTGCTTTTCCTCACGTTTGAGCTTAAGTTTGAGGCAAACTTTAGCTCAAACGTGAGTCCTCCTTCTTGCCCTTACCATCTTCTTTTCTTCAACCTTTTTCAAAGCTTTTTCACCTATCATCAATCAATCAAAAGTATCAAAGCTATGCTCAAAATCATGAGATTGTTTTTCTTTCATAATATATGATAATTATAGCACAAAATCTCATGAAAATGCATCAATTTATCCATGATTTATTGAATCAAAGGAAACATGAAATTCTACCCAATTGGCTTACATATGGCTCAAGAAAGTGCATAAAACCTATTAAAAAAACAAAGAAAAAGCATAGAAAAACATGACATGGTGACATGTCATCACATATCATTATTTTCAATCCGAGCATTAGTTAACTCGGCTATTTGGTTTTCCATTCGTTGGTTTTGTTTCGCTATACGCTAATTAGCTTGTTGTAGCTCCGTTACCATCCGGAGAAGCTCAAATGGTATGGGAGGAGGCTGGTCAGCCATAAACAAGTATGGGAGTTTTGGGACCTAAAGAAAGAAGGGCTTTTGTTTCTCGGCCCCATAGTGGGCGCCAATGGTTCTTGTAGAGGTTGGCTGCTATATAGCTCATTCGCTAATGTGTATCTGCAAGCTTTCCATCGAGATGAGTTATACGTCAGCAATGAGAGAAGAAGGGGGTGGGTACCTGCAAAAGGTACTTCGACGCTCAAGTAAGTAAGTGAGTAAATAATAAGGGTTGCTTTTTAGAGTTGCGTACCTCTTATGTTCTTCCTGTCATTCCTTTATATTGGGGAGACGAAGATGACCGTTGTCGCTCCGAGTAATGGTGCTCGGCAAGAGAATTAATTGCATATCTGACGTTATGATATTTTGGTCGGATATCGGTTATGGTCAGATGTCGGTTATGCTTTGGTCGACCTTTATGGTCTTTGCCGAGCTATAACTCGTAACTGACGTATACTAGTCATATCAACAAGCATAAAATTCTTCGAAGAGGGGCTAAAATAAACATTTTATGAAGAATTCCAAGTATATAACTTTTACCTTTTACTGAATAGATTTGTTGTTGGTCTAATACTTATAAAAGATTACTTAAGCCTATAGTGAGTGAGTAATGTTAAGTGGTTGGCTAGAATTTTATACTTAATTTTTGCAAATTATTATGGGTTTTTTTTCCTAGCATAGAAACAACACAGAGCCAGACCATGACAGAGGCTTGAGGGTTGCAAATTGCCATGTGGGAGACAAAGGTATTGATGTTGTATCCCATTCAATTTTTGCGCAGTCAATGATTGCAAGGTTTTTATTTGTTGGCATAAATGTGTCATTCGCTTATGTTGGGAACAACGTAGGTGCTGAAATTGCTACAGCCATTGCACCCTGATGCTATTCAAAACTATCGCGCATTTAGATGTTGATTTTATTTTTCTTGCTTATCGGGAGTAGCTTAGGTGATAGGGTATTATATGGAACATGTAAGTGCACCTAATGTCTTTATGCACTCATTCTCAATGGAGTTGCATGCCATAATTAAACTTGGTTTGGATCATTATAGTAGGAGCATGCAGGCACAAAAGTTACAATAATTCTTTCTGAGTTAAGACTCAAAGTGGTCCCTCATGTTACACTCGAGCCTCATAAAGGTCCCTGAAATTAATAATTACTCATATGCATCCCTAAAGTTGCACTTCGGAACTCAGAGTCGTCCTTCAAGCATTTTCTGTCAACTAGGTTCCACCAGAAAGATGAGGTGGACTCCCTTTTAACACGTTGGCAAAGTAAGGGATAGATGACGTGGACGAGAAAACATTTTGTGAGCAATTTAGTCCCTGAATCAATTTTAAAAAACCCTAATCCCCAAAATTAAAGACCCTATCTACATCCCTTTTGCTTCTCTTCTCTAACCTCGCAGACGTTCTCGTCTCCATCTTCAAAGTTATTCGATTATGGCCAACGCGAGCTCAAAGCCTCAACTTTCTCTGTTGTTGCCTCTCGCCGGCCTCCATCTCGTTGCTGCACCGCTCGCTAACCTCTTTGCATCATTGTGTCGTCTCGTTTCTCGCCCTCAATATTGATGTTGTCACTGCTGCCATTCTGGATGCAACAACTTCAACCAGTTGACCCAAATGCTTCTAAAAAAAATATTAATAACTATGTCCCTTTGCCAGAAAAAAATGAAATAATTAATAAAAAAAAGTCCAGGAATACATGTTATTAACCTAGAAAAGGACTTCCACCTTATGTGAAAGAGAAGTTTTTCCAACAATTCAGAGGATGTGTAATAAATTACTACTCAACATCCAAACTTATCTTTTTAACAAGTCGACTTCAAATACAAAAAAGACTACTAACTAACTTCTCCTCCAATAATTAGAAGATACACAATTTAGATTCCGAACTAGCAAGAATTAATTTAACTGCATCAGTTCCAGACAGTAATTTTTTTGGTATATGATAGCAACATCAACCCTGGACAAACTACATTACCAACTAAGAAGATCAAAATTTTACTTTAGCAGAGAGAAATACAATCTAAAACTGAATACACCCATACTATAAGGATTGCATGGAGCGACCCCTCCATTTTAAACTTAAAAATCAGGAATAGTCATGTCATGTCAGGATAATGAATAAATAAACAAATTGCTAATCCAACACAAGGTTTTTGATACACTCAAGACGAAATTAAAACCTCAACCTACTATAAATATAAGTAACTTTCTTGTACCAATACACTTTAGTTATTTGTGGCTGAAGGCTTTTGAATCAATCATGTGTTAACTCAAATCACTATATTTCCATATCTATAAAACTTGTAATCAAATCAAAAAGTTCACCTCACTATTAATTTGTAAGTAAATTAAAAAAATTTGAAAAGTTCACCCAAAAACATTCACAACCCTTAAATATGTCATATATAACAATTATTATCATATCCATAGTAATCAAATACGGTTAAACAATTGAAATTAAAGAAAATATCATTAACAGGTACCTGTGGTCTAGATAATGTACATAAATCCAATAGACTATGAAGGATCTCAAGAAACTGGTAACACATGTTGTCCCTAAAATTTGTTATCATTCCTTTAACCAGTATCGGATAATATGTCTAATAAATGCCTTATGAGTAATTTTATACATTCATGTCATAAGAAAAATGTGACCCCATTCACATACAAAGCATACCAGAAGTCCAAGAAGTCTTATTCCTTCCTGCCGAACAACATAGGATCGCAAAAGATTAAGAACTTGATTCAAGAAGAGAATCAGGATATCTACTTTGCAACCATCATAATAAGTTCACATTAGAAATTAAACATAGAAAATGCTTGAACACCCAAAACTGAATCATAAACAGATTAAGGTGACAAAGGAGAATCAATACCCAATTAGCACCATCTTCTTATCTTGACTTTGCAAAACCTGGGTGATGACCTCAAAGACGCCTTCATTCATTAAAACCCTAAAAACATGCGTAAAAATTAAAATCTGAGAACCAACAGGGTTCATAAAACCTGCAAACCTAGTTAGAATAAATCAAATAAAAAATAAGAATAAATCAAATAAAAAATAATTAAGAGTTAAACATCAGTGCTACAAGTCAGAAAAGTATTATAAACGATTATAATACCATACTCCAGTTGCAAATTATTACAATGTGAAAGATTACATAATATCAGTGCTATAATCTTAGTCGAAAAGCTCTAACTAGTCACTACTACAAAACTAGTTATTACAGACGGATATTTCCGATAGATTTTATCCCACGATAATACCGACAGATTTTGCGAGGAATTTTTGTCAGAAATGAAGAAAAATGAATTAGCATAAATTACAGACGGAAAAGAGAATTCATTCATAATTCTGTCAGAAAAATTATTTTTTTTGAGATATAGTTGCCGACGGAAAATCTGTATGTAATCAAATGAACAAAAATACTGCATTTTATTAAATTATTACAAACAAAAAATATGTTTGTAATTTAAACTATTCCGTTAGAAATATTAAAAATAATGGTTTTGGTATCACGATCTCCTATTCATTTGACATTACACTTCCGCGCCTCCACACTCATCCCCTCTAAGGCTCTAAATCAAGGTTGCGAGAACCGGACCGGTCAATGAACCGGTGAGGTGACTGGTTCACTGGTTTAGTGATTCAACCGGGGTTCAACCGGGGTTCAACCGGTTTAATTAAATATTAAATAAAATTATTAAAAATTTAATATATAATTTTATATATTTAAATTCATTAAAATTCATGAATTTTTAAGTAAAAAAATTTTAATAGAATTTAAGATATAATAAAAATTGAAGATGAAAAATTCATTGATAATATTCAGATTGAGTTAAATTTATTGATAACTTTAAAACAACTAACTGAGGCAAAATTTCCACTCAAGCTGCAAAAAATTAAAGATCTTGCAGGCAACATTGTCAAGCCAAGGCTAATTATTCAAAGGAAAAGTATAGGGTACCAACATATTATCTGCCAACTTTTGCCAACTCTTATTTATAATTGTGTTTCATGGAAGTGTGTTCGTGGATGTGTCTAATAATTAATATATTTTAAATACATATATAAAGAGACACATCCAGAAAATATATCTATAAAGACACTTTTATTAAACACAGCTATAAAAAAGACATTTTTATTAGACACATCCACGAACACACTTTCATAAAACACAATTATAAATAAGAGTTGGCAGAAGTTGGCAGATATGCTGTTGGTAACATAGCGGAACCGTTATTCAAAACATCAATTCTCTTATACAATTCAATTATCCCTTTTTGGGCTGCCAATATACAATTCAATTGAATAACACATTGATGAAATTTCTTATTATGCAACAAGCCTCTTATAACTAACCAAACCCTAACTAGATTCAACAAATTCAATGCTTTTCAACAACAAAAACTCAGAATACAGAGTTACAGACAACTCAACCTCCAAATCCAGAAACAGAAATCCAGAAACAGAAAAACTAAGTGAAACAATTCAAATTAAATTCAGACTCGCATTAAGGAACAACCCAACTCAGAACACAATCCCAATTCAGAATCTAGTACAAAAAATCAACTCAGAAGCCAGAATCTTAGAAATTGAAACTAAAGAAGCTGCGGCTTACTGGAGACACGGCGAGGGAGGAACGACCGTGGTGACAGTGAGCTAGAAGAGGATCATCAGTTTCTTTTTTTATTTTAATTAAAGTTTCAAAACCAGATCAATTTCAGTACTGCACCATTCAAACAAAACAAATCAAATTCAAAACAACACAATTTACACAAAAATGTATACATATATACACAAAATTGAATCAGAGAAAACAGATCTAGAGAAGTTCAGAGTTCAAGATGACGACGCCGCTGGAAGCTGCTTCGATCTGCGACGGTGGCAGTTTCGCTGACAGAAGCTCCGATTCGGCGTCAATTGTGGTAGTGACGGTGGAGTTTGTTGGAGGAAGTTAGAAGAGGAAATTAGGGTTGAGGAGGTGAGGTGAGTGGAATGGTGACTGGAGAAGGTGGCTGCTAGGGTTTGTTTCAATTTGTTTATCAGAAAGGAAAGGGGCTCGTGTTGCTGTTGCGTCGTTTTGGGCTTTTCGTTTTTATTTATTTATTTATTTATTTTTAAACGTTGACGTTTTTATGTTAAACAGTGAACCGGACCTTGGAAAAAAACCGGTCCGGTTCATCCGGTTTATCGGTTATCCACCGATTTGTCTGGTTTTTTACCGATTTTTTACAGGCCGATTTTTGAGGACGACCGGACCGGCTAGAGGATTGGTTCCCGATTAATTCGTTCGAACCGGCCGGTCCGGTCTAATTTTCAGAACCATGGTATTTCTATTATTTAAAAAAGAATAAATTACCATATGTACCCATAAAAGATGCAGACGCTGACAAATGTACCTATGTAGAAAAGAAACGATAGTTGTAACCATGGAAGATGCTTTTTGTATGACATAAGTATTCAAACTCTAAAAAATTATTCAAAAATCCCAAATTGTCCTTCTCTCCACCACTGCTACCATCATCCCCAAATTATTCATGGCGTGCTGCTACACCTCACCCTCCCCCAACGCCACTGCCACCGCTACCACTACCGGCACCACCACTGCCAAATATGAAGAAAATTATCATGTTTCCTAAGGTCTTGTTTGGAACAGGAGGATCCATCTTCTTGCAGAGATTCACCGCAATCGTGCTTAACAACGAGGAGTTAGGACTTAACCCTAGTGCAGAAGTTGTACACTTGCAAATTAGTGCTTCCACCGCTTCAAATCTTGTCAGATGAATCGGTGCAACCGTGGCTTTGAGGGCTTCGATTTTGGAAGCTTCGAACACGAACCTCTTGTAGACCAATTTCGGGAGACCAAAGTAGGGTTTCTCTTGGTAAACCGACAGGTCTCCTTGAGAGAAAATGGACATTCTAATGTCCAGTAAGGACGGAGAGGGTAATGGGTGGTTCTGATCTTGGTGGTGGTTGGTGATGGCTGCCCAGTCATTGACGAAGTTGATGAGAGTGGAAATGTTGCCGAGCTTGTGAGAGGCGCAGAGTGTGATTGCAATTCTTTCGTAATGGAAGCAGTTGATTTGAATGGCCATGATGGGATCATGCTCTGGGTTGTTCATATTGGTTCTGGCCAAATTGTGTGAAAATAGAGGAAACAGATTAACTTGGATTGGGTTATTAAGAAAGTGCTTGTTGCTGCCCACCATTGCTACTGTTGTTTTGTCTCTCTCGTTCTTCATCATCTTCTTCTCCTTCTTTCGCTGCACTACACTCCTCTACTACTGTTAGGAATTCAAGGTTTCTATTGTTGTCTTTTCAAAGGAGTACCACACCTCCACTTAGTGTTTGGAGGAAATAGCAGCTAGTGTTAATGCAAAATTGAGAACGATGAGAGTTGTGAATAGAGAAATAGCGCCCAATGGTGACGGTGGCGGTAGCGGTGGGGAAGGAGAGGTGCAGAAGGTTGCGAGAACCGGACCGGTCAATGAACCGGTGAAGTGACTGGTTCACTGGTTCATTGATTCGACCGGGGTTCAACTAGGGTTCAACCGGTTTAATTAAATATTAAATAAAATTATTAAAAATTTAATATATAATTTTATATATTTAAATTCATTAAAATTCATGAATTTTTAAGTAAAAAAATTTTAATAGAATTTAAGATATAAAAAAAATTGAAGATGAAAAGTTCATTGATAATATTCAGATTGAGTTAAATTTATTGATAACTTTAAAACAACTAACTGAGGCAGAATTTCCACTCAAGCTGCAAAAAATTAAAGATCTTGCAGGCAACATTGTCAAGCCAAGGCTAATTATTCAACATCAATTCTCTTATACAATTCAATTATCCCTTTTTGGGCTGCCAATATACAATTCAATTGAATAACACATTGATGAAATTTCTTATTATGCAACAAGCCTCTTATAACTAACCAAACCCTAACTAGGTTCAACAAATCCAATGCTTTTCAACAACAAAAACTCATAATACAGACAACTCAACCTCCAAACCTAGAAAATCTAGAAACAGAAAAACTAAGTGAAACAATCCAAAATTCCAAACAAAACTCAGAATCACATTAAGCAACAACCCAACTCAGAACAGAATCATAACTCAGAATCTAGTACAAAAAATCAATTCAGAAGTCAGAATCTTAGAAATCGAAACTAAAGAAGCAGCGGCTTACTGGAGACACGGCGAGGGAGGAACGACCGTGGTGACAGTGAGCTAGAAGAGGATCATCAGTTTCTTTTTTTTTTATTTTAATTAAAGTTTCAAAACCATATCAATTTCAGTACTGCACCATTCAAACAAAACAAATCAAATTCAAAACAACACAATTTACACAAAAATGTATACATATATACACAAAATTGAATCAGAGGAAACAGATCTAGAGAGAAAAATAGAGAAACCGAATGAAGCCATTATAGACGAGGAAGTTGAAGGTGTGGTTGTCGCAGTTGTAGGTGAACTTGTTGTTGGAGGAAGGAAGCTTCTGGAGGCACTGGAACGACGGCGAGGAGAACAAGCACGTTGGCGACGGCGAGGGGAACAAACACGTTGGCGACGGCGAGAAGAACAGGGCTGAGTAGACGTTCGCGATGCCAGAAGCTTCAAAGTTCAGAGTTCAAGATGACGACGCCGCTGGAAGCTGCTTCGATCTGCGACGGTGGCAGTTTCGCTGACAGAAGCTCCGATTCGGCGTCAATTGTGGTAGTGACGGTGGAGTTTGTTGGAGGAAGTTAGAAGAGGAAATTAGGGTTGAGGAGGTGAGGTGAGTGGCTTCGCGACGAGCACAGAGACGTTGAGGAAGAGAAGAGTGGCGGCGGCTGGGGGCTGATGGTAGCGGCGAATGGGGGCTGACGGTAGCGGCGGCTGGGGGCTCTGATAGGGTTAGGGATTTGAATGTGAGAGTGAGAGAGAAGAGAGAGGGGTAGGGACGTAGACGTAGTGCTGTTTGTTACTTTGTTGGGTTTTATTTTTTTTCCTTTTTTTTTATTTTTTTAAGAGCAAAACGACGCCGTTTAGGATTATATTTTCAAACCAATAAACCGTAAAAAAACCGACCGGTTCTCCCGGTTCACCGGTTAATCGTCGGTTCGACCGGTTTTTTTACCGATTTTCTGCCAGACGGTTTCTAACCTTACTCGGACCGGTTAGGTGACCGGTTCCAGATTTTTCCAGTTGAACCGGTCGGTCCGGTTCAGTTTTCAGAACCATGCTCTAAATGCTCCATGGGCAGCGCTATCGGCCTTGCATCGCCATCGCACCGAGGCTCTGTCGTACCCCTTTCCGGTTCTTCCCCATCGCACCCCTTCTGTTAGCCTTGCTCGCGTCGCTCCCTTTCGAACTCTAATGTGCGTTTCTCTCTTCGATCTCGCCACTAGTGCTTGCTCTTCTCCATGTGTTGCTGTGTTTCTCTCTTTGATCTCACCTCAGCTGTGCAGGTAACCTTAATCTCCTTTCTCTTTCATCGCTTTTTTCTTTCATTCAATTCCATCGCTAACTCTAATTATATTATCCTATGTTCCATCACTAACTCTAATTCTATTTCCTGTTCTATGATAAGAACTTGTAATGGTTACAGTTCTTTATTTTATGTTCTTATAAAATTGCTTGTGAAATCTAGGTTCCTGAATGCATTGATTAGTTTCATTTTGGTTGAATTTTTTGGGGTTTAGGTTTTTATTGATGCATTGTTTTTTGTTTCTGTGTTTTTGCTAAAGATTGATTGGCTAAACAAGTTTCTTGAATACCCTTACCTTGATAAGGTACTTGCATTTTGAATAAGCTTTGACCCTTTTTCATTTTTGCTTTTTACCTTGGTTGGTTGTTTGTCTTAGTGTGTTAATTGTTCTATTGTTTAGGCAATTTGTGAGATTGCAAAGAATATTGCAAAGCCCATAATTGCTGAGCAGATTCTGAAATACAAAATTGATTCTGTTGAGTTTAAAACTCTGACACTGGGATGCCTGCCCCCAACTTTGTACAAGAGAATCATAGAATCTGCTGAAACAAAGTTCAAAAGGGATGGCATAGATGTGAAGTTAGGATCTATGGTTATCAAAGTAAGTGAGAGAGAAATCTCGGCCAAAGATAGAGTAAGCGGTCAAGTTGCTTCCATACCTCATGAAATGGTAGTTTGGTCCACCGGCGTCGGTCCTCGCCCAGAAATAATTGAATTTATGAAACAAGTTGGCCAGGTTTGTTGCTTCGTATTCATAGAGTTAATATTTTTAAACTAAGAAAAAAGTGTTGGTTATTTAATTATTTTTCTTGATTGGAATTGTTTCTGTTATAGAGTAATAGACGTGCATTAGCCACTGATGAGTGGCTAAGGTTGGAGGGATCTGACAACATCTAAGCTTTAAATGATTGTGCCACTATAAATCAGAGGAAAGTTATGGTATGTGCATCCTATGAATTAAGCTGAGAAGGATCATATAATGAAAAAAAGAATTGTAATTTATTATTATTATTCCAAGCTGAGATAGTTATAATAAGTATTTAAAATATTGTGTAAAAATTCATCTACCTGCTAACTATGTTAATTAATGTAACACTGCTGAAATAAGATTCCTAATCTGTGAGTTGATATATAACTACTAACTAACACACGAAGATCAAGATTTTAGTTATCGTCAGAAGTTGAATGTGGACTATTACTAAAATAGCATGTGCCATAAAATAATAGTAATAAAGTATATAACAATATAGATGTCCCTGCTATGAGATTGATATGGCTATACATATCCCTAAAAAGATAAATCAGATTAAGGATTACATTGGTTATACGTCATGACTCATGATAAGGGAGAGAAGAATGAATTATGATTATCCATATATGAAGAAACTTAGCAGTTAGCATGGATCATGTTGAACTTGTTAATAATGTTTGAATTGGTTACTAATAATTGAATTTAAGAAAAGCAAAAGAAGATATTGGTGTCCTCGGTGCATCAGTTTCTTGGTTAGAAACCCTAGAGTCTCCTGGTTATTGACTTCCATTTTTGCATTAAGCGTCCTTAATTATATACTCGTGCTTCTAAACACATCAGTTTCTAAAACCTTATCACTTTTATTCCCCCACAGATGCTTGGCTAATGAGGTTGTTGTTCTTCTTCTGTACTCACTGTTGCAAGGAAATTCTACCTTTTTAGAGTATGTCTTGGTGCGGACTGACATGGATACCTTGGTATGTGGTAGCAAACTTAAAGTTTCTCATATGGAGGAAGTGGGAATGAATTAATTAGTTATATGTCTAGAAGACAAAAGAAGACTTTGAAGTAGAATCCTGTGGAGGCTTATTACGTTATGATTCATGTGTTTACTTGATTATCGATATGATATATGTCACTGCCACTTATTGTGATCTTTATCTATCTAATGAAATTAACAGTTAATGCCTATTCTGAAAGCTCTATACAATGCTCTAAGGAGAACAGCTAATCAAATTTACATGTTGCTGATTATACTCCTTATACTCAGTCAAGACTCTTCTTTTAATGCAAGCATTCATAAACTGGTAGGTGTTGTCTTTTGGCACTAAACTATGTAAAACTGCAAGTATGTCCTAAATGCTAATGTGCTATTTTCCTGGATAGATTTTGACTGGTGTTCTATGGCACAAGGAACGTCTTCTGCATCAGACTTCTCTTGGTTCCCTCTTGGCCATAATTCTTATCAGAACTGTACAGTATAATTTGTCTAAACTTCGGGTATGATCCTTAAACTTAGTTGGACTATTAGCTCAGTCTCTGCCTCACCTATATAAAACTTCTCTACTAACTGATAATTTATTTTAGAAATTACATATATATTTTATAAAATAAAATCCTATATACAGGTAAATTATTGTTAGGGATAAGTATTGTTTTGGTCCATGACGTTGAGGGTCCGAATCGAAACCGTCCCCATTGTAATTTTGGATTTAAAATCATCCTTAACATTTTTTTGTATTAAAATCGTCCTTTTAATTTTTTTGGACAAAAATACCCTCACCACGACCAACACAATCACCTCCTCTACCACCACCACCACCAACACCAACACCACCACCAGCACCACCACCAACACCACCACTACCAACACCACAACCACCACCACCACCACTACCAACACAAACACCACCACCAACACCAACCACCAACACCAAGAACACCAAACAACAGCAACACACCAAACCAAGAAGCAGAAACAGAAAACAAGAAAGTAGAAGCAAGAAAGCAGGAAACAGAAAACAAGAAAGCCGAAGCAAGAAAACAGGCGGCGAGGTTGCGAGGCGGAGGCGGCGAGGCAGAGGCGGCGAGGCAGATTTTAGAATGATAATGCTTCTATTGTATTTATTTAAAAATTTTAAATGTTGTCTATTAATTTATAATATTTTAATTTTAACTTTTTAAATTTATTATGACAAAATAACGATATGATGAGGATTTTGTCCGCTAAAATTGCAAAAATATTTTTAAAAATTAGTTTATTCATTGTAATTTATTTTTTTTCGGGTGTTTATGTTATATTCCATACATTATTAAATTTTAATTTGATAAGTTTTTTTTTATCATCAAGGGCTTATTATCTAGTTACTGTAATTTAATTAAGATTTAGTTTTCATCACTAAATGATGTTATGTGTATTACGGTTATTGCCATTAAATAATATTTGTAGTAGCATTTTTTTAGTTTGTACTTAAATTAGTTATTCAATAAAAATTTGTCCGATAACTCAAAAAAATATATACAATGTTATCTATGTTTTTAATTTGAGAATTTTTAATTTAGTTACCTATTGACTTGTAATATTTAATATAGTATTTATATATTTTTTAAGAAATTAGAACACATTTTGCCATGACCAAATTTTACTATCTATTAAATTTTTAATTGAATAAAAATTCTATAATAAAAAGGATCCATATAATTTGTACAATACATTAATAAATACATGAGATAAAATAAGACATATTTTTGTACTATTTTTCAATAGTTATTGTTTTGTATTTATGGTAGATCTTTTCTAATTTTACTATTTAATTTTAAAAGATATATGTTGTTACCAAAATTTTATTACAAAGTTATTGTTATTATTAGTATAATATTTAGTTAAACCTAGCATCTACTCGAACTCCACTCACAACACACAAATCAAAGAAACCTAGCTTAACTTCAAATCGGAGAACTCCCTTAGCTAAACCTAGCTTTCCCCTCTCCTTCAACGGGATCCTTCTTCTCTCCGCCGCTAACGGAATCAACCCGCGAAGCTGATAGAATGGCCAACCTTGTTAGGTTCAGCTCCTCCGTCCCCTCCCCAGTCGCTAAGGACACCCGCGGTTGGCTCCTCGACCCTATCTCACTAGCTCGAGCTTCTGGCATTTTAGGTTTTTCTTTTTCCCCCTCTAACTTCGGTGTTTCTCATCATTGTCTTTTAGTTAGAGATCGGTATGTCAAATTGTATCATGATTAGCATGTTTATAATGTGATTATGCGATGGAGCAGAGTCAAATTGAAGTTGAGAATTTTTGGGTGGAGTAATTTGGTGTCTCGTTCATTTCGAGAATAGTTTGCATTTTAGCTTTGTTTTTTTTAATGAGGATTTTTCATTCTTGTTATGGATCTGTTTCCTAGTGTTTAGTGGATTTGTTGATGTATTTGAGTGTTTTAATGGAAGCTTAGATGTACGATGTGATTTTATGTTTTGTGGCCATTGGAATTTGAAAGGGAAATGGTGGTTGGTTCTCTGCAGGTGGAGCTTTCACTTGTGCTTCGGTTCATATAGGAGAGATTCGGCCTGGCAGGTTGAGAGGGAATCATAGGCATCATGATTGCAATGAGACATTTGTCCTTTGGGGTGCCCTAACCAAATTTAGGGTAAGCTTTATGGGATTCTATATTTCTATTATTTTATTAACATATATTTGTACTTCATATGTCTTGAGATATTTCTCACTATTTATTGTTAAGTATAGCAACTCTTGCAGAGAGTAAAGGTGTTTTAACAGCATGATGTAATTAAGTATTAATTGCAATCGCAATTCTAAAAAATCGATGAGGCTGCCATAGTTCCATTGCTCTGGGTTGAAAAGTATTTCATCTGACACAATTTGTTGGATTAGCTGTGAAAATTTAGCATATTGAGTTTAGTTGACATAAGACAGAAGTTAATAGGTCCTTTGTTGGGTCCATTATGCATTGCTGCAGTTACACTGATATATAAAGTCTGATTCTTTAAATTGCAGCTCTAAATGCAAGTGGTCTTGACAAATTTCTTAAATCAATAGGAAGAAATCCCTCATATGTTGATTTGGAGGTGAGTTAATATTCAGGACATGTCTTGTAGCTTATTTCTCCTCATTAAACCAAATTTTGTTGCTTTATTCTAATTATTTGAATGTGTTCTTGTTTGACAGTTGACTGAACAAAAATTGAAAAGAAAGAAAGGTATAAGCTTTTCTTGTTTGAGGTTACTTGCTAAGATTAAAACCTCGCTATCTTTCACTTAAAATTTCTGAAGGTTTTGATAAATTTTACCACCAATAGAAGCAGGAGGCTAATCTGATTCAATCTGCTCTTATTGACATGATCTTTAAAAAGAACTAACCCTGAGAAATCTATGGAAGAGTTCCGACCAGCTAGTCAAAAACTTGGTGATGGCGTGGGTGTAAAGTCTTTAATGCAAAGCACGGGACTTGGAATGATTGCTGGCCAGGTAGTTTCTACTTTTAATTATGAGTGTTTCTTAATCTAGTTTTAGGTTCTAAGCATTTTTAGGGGCTAATAGTTTCTTCTATTTATGTCCATATAGAACAATTCAATGTATCAAATCTCCAAAGTCAATGACTCATTTATAATTGAATTTGGTATAATAAAGCTGATTCACTTCTTCTAACATTATATGATGTCTTAATTTTTTGATAATTTTTTACCTCTCCTCTGGCTAATGCTTATCTTGTTTCTCTATTGAAAATTAAGTATAAAATGCATGGCTGAGTCATTCTGTGTACTTGAAAAGGGTTATCATTCTGTGTACTTAGCCAATAAATGAACCGTTATCATTCTGTGTTGTGTTCTACCTCTTTTAGTACATTAATAAATCAATGTAACTGGAGAGAGTATTAAAGTATTTTTGTTTTCTAATCTGTGGATTCTTGTCTTTTTACTATGAAGAATAAATGTTATTCTGTTTGGATACGTAATGCAGGTCTTGGTAGGTCAGATGTATTACAGTGGTTATGGTGTTCCCAATTATGTGGGTTGGGGTGAGGCACCAATTCTGCCTTTTGTTACTGCTGAGGACCAAAAAACTGCCATGGCCAAGGCTTCTGAGGCATGTGCCTTTCTCAGGAGATGTCCTTCACTGACACTAGGTTCCATGTTGGAGGAGATTGCTGCTATTCTTCCTGGCCATGAATTTGCTTCTGTGAGTGACATTCAGTTAAACTCTTCATCTTCATCATCATATTAATTTTTTCTACTCATTCTAATGTTTTTCTTTTGTACTTTTGAAAGGGACGTTTTGCATGCACCTTTGCTACATGAATTCATATGGCTTTGAATTAACTACGATCCTTCTTATTATTGGTAATTAAGGAAATGAAACGAGACTTGTAAAATTTGAGAAAGTTTTAGTCTTCAATTAGGCATTGTATTTTGTTGTATTTATTTGGTTGACTTTTGCCATTATGCCCTGCTTTTTGCGCCTAAAATTTCTGCTTTGATTCTTGTCTTTGGTTGCTTTTGAGAAAATGTGTTGTTTCAAGGTAGCTTAGATTGTTTGAAAGTTGCTAGCTTTTCCTGCACAGGAATCAATATCAAAATGTACAAAGGAAAATGAATATTGTCCTGGTGCTTTCTAAAGGATAATTCAACCTTTTTCCTTCATAGTACATAATTTCCTCTTAATACTACTATAGCAATAAAGCTATTTTCATTCAGTTGGGATTTATGTAATGTTAAAGAAACTGGGTTAATGGAAATAATAATAATAATAATAATAATAATAATAATAATAATGAAATGGTGGAAAGTGTTAATGTGAATGTTAATGGTGGAGGTGGGAATTTGAAGACTTTAAGTCTTTCAATGAGTCCTGGTTGTTCATCTACTTCTCAATCATCATCAAGCCATGTAAGTGTTTCAACAACTCATAATCATAATCAGATTTCAGCAGGTTCTTCTTCAAATTCTTGCAAGGTCATGGTGGAAGTTGAAAAGAATAATAAGAGAGGACACAATAATAGTAGTAAGCAAACTGTTCATAGGAAATCCATTGAGACATTTGGTCAAAGAACTTCACAGTACAGAGGTGTCACAAGATTAGTCAAATTTTTCACTTTCACTTTCATTTCATTATTAATTTTATCAACTATTTAAAACATACTTTTATTTTGCTTTTTTGTTCTTTATTTTATTTTTTGCCTTTTTATTTAAATATATATATTTTTTAACATTTTTTCCTTTTGAGTTTCTTCTATTAGGCATAGATGGATCGGCAGATATGAAGCACATTTGTGGGATAATAGTTGCAAAAAAGAAGGGCAAACTAGGAAAGGAAGATAAGGTAATTAGTGAAAAAAAATAAAATAAAAAACTATATATTCTTCACTTGTTGACATTTTAAAATTTATTTGTTTGGATTTCTTCATTATTTTTTTCCCTTTTGCAAATATATATTTTTTGGTCCAATTAGTATGCATAGTTATGAGCTATTTCCAGTTCTCTCTCTCTCTCTCTCTCTCTCTCTCTCTCTCCAATGTTCACACTATGGATTACAAATTCAATCAAATGAACGTTGCATGATATAGTTTATTTGGACTGAATGGCTGATGATCTCCTATTTTATGAAACTGTTTCAAAATGCTGAAAATATTTATTTCTGTGATAAAAGAGTAGAAATAGGATTATATAGGAAGCTAAAACTACTAGTGGATAAGTTTGCACCAAAAGAACAACAAAGGTAAGATTTTGGGAGGATCTAGAGAGTTTGGTTCAAGGCATACCTTTGGGAGATAAGATTTTCTTAGGAGGAGATTTAAATGGCCATGTTGGGAGAGAAGTGACTGGATATGGGAGTATTCACGGAGGCCATGGTTTCGGGGTGATCAATGCCGAGGGTAAAACTATTTTGGACTTTTCCTCAACCTTTGATCTTCTCATCGCAAATATATGTTTTAAAAAGAGAGAAGAGCATCTTATAACCTATAAGAGTGGCATGACAAGCTCTCAAATCGACTTCTTCTTGTTGAGGAGAGTCGACCGGAAATTTTGCATTAACTGTAAAATTATCCCGGGAGAGAGTTTGACAACACAACATAGGGTGCTCGTCATGGATTTTTGCGTCGAGCAAAAGTTGAGGAAAAGACATCATACGAAGAACCCAAGGACGAGGTGGTGGCGGATGAAAGGTGAGGAACAAAGAAGCTTCTTAAGACGGGTAGGAGAAGAGGCAAAGTGGGATGGAAATGGAAGCGCGGAAGAGATGTGGATGGAGATGGCAGAAGTTATTAGAAGAACAGCAAAGGAAAGTTTTGGTGAATCTAAAGGAATAGGACTAAGAGACAAGGAGTCCTGGTGGTGGAATGCGAGCATACAAGAAAAGATAAAGATAAAAAGGGAATGCTTTAAAGAGTGGTCTTTATGCCGTAATGCAGATAACTGGAAAAAATATAAGGCGGCTAAGAAAGAGACAAAAGTGGCTGTAAGTGAAGCAAGAACAAGAGCATATGAGGGTCTCTACCAGTCTTTGGGCACGAAAGAAGGAGAAAAAGGTATATATAGAATCGCAAAGAGCCGGGAAAGAAGAACGAGAGATTTGGATCAGGTTAAGTGCATAAAGGATAAGGATGGAGAGGTGTTGGCTCAAGAGGAGAAGATTAATGAAAGGTGGAAGAGTTACTTCTACGAGTTATTTAATGAGGGACAGAAGACTCTTCCGAGCCTTGGTCGATTATGCACAAGGGAAGAAGATCAAAATTTTGACTACTTTCGAAGGATTCGAGACTTCGAGGTAAAAGAGGCTCTAAAGCAGATGAAAAATGGCAGGGCAGTAGGACCAAATAAAATCCCGATTGAGGTTTGGAAGGGTCTTGGAGAAAAAGGCATCAACTGGTTAACCATGCTTTTTAATGAGATTTTAAGGTCAAAGAAGATGCCTGATGAGTGGAGAAAGAGCACCTTGGTACCTATCTACAAGAATAAGGGGGATATACAAAGTTGCGAAAACTATAGAGGGATTAACCTTATGAGTCATACTATGAAGTTGTGGGAAAGGGTGATAGAACGGAGGTTGAGAAAAGAGACACAAGTAACAGAGAACCAATTTGGATTTATGCCAGGAAGATCTACCATTAAAGCGATATACCTATTAAGAAGGATGATGGAGAGATATCGTAGTAATAAAAGGGATCTACATATGGTGTTTATTGATTTGGAAAAAACGTATGATAGGGTACCAAGGGAGGTCTTATGGAAGGTTTTAGAAAAGAGGAGAGTAAGGATCGCATATATTCGGACAATTAAAGACATGTATGATGGGGCCACAACTAGTGTGAAGACCCAAGGTGGTGTGACAGAGGAATTCCCTATTGGTATAGGATTACACTAGGGATCATCCTTAAGTCCATACCTTTTCACATTAGTCTTGGAAGTACTCACAGAGCACATCCAAGAGCCTGTGCCATGGTGCATGTTTTTTGCCGATGATATCGTCCTTATGGGAAAGTCAAGGGAAGACCTAAATAAGAAGTTGGAGTTATGGAGAGAAGCTCTAGAAGTGTATGGTCTGCACATAAGCCGTAGCAAGACGGAATATATGGAATGTAAGTTCAGTCTGAGAAGGGAAAACCCCAATATAGAGGTGAAGATTAGAGAAAACACCCTACGAAAAGTTAAAAGTTTTAAGTATCTTGGGTGCATCATTCAGGACAATGGAGAGATTGAACAAGATGTAAATCATAGGATCTAAGCAGGTTGGTCAAAATGGCGGAGTGCATCTGGTTTTATATGCGACAAAAAAGTGCCTTTAAAACTTAAAGGTAAATTCTATCACACCACTATAAGACCGGCTATGCTGTATGGTACGCAGTGTTGGGCGGCTAAAGGGGAGCACGAACATAAGCTGAGTGTGGCAGAGATGAAGATGTTGAGATGGATGAGTGGTCATACGCGATTGGATAAAATAAGGAATGAAGATATAAGGGAGAGAGTTGGAGTAGCACCCATTGTGGAAAAGATGGTTGAATCGCGTCTCAGGTGGTTTGGACATGTGAGAAGAAGACCGATAGAACATCCAGTCAGGAGGATGGATGAGATGGAAGATGGACAAAGGGCGAAAGGCAGAGGAAGACCTAAGAAGACTATCCATGAGGTGGTCAAACGAGACCTACATGTAAACGGTCTCTCTGTAGACATGATACATGACAGAGCACAATGGCGTCGTTTGATTCATGTAGCCGACCCCACTTAGTGGGACAAGGCTTTGTTGTTGTTGTTGTTGTAAAAGAACAACAAAGGTAAAAGAAAACAGAAAATGAAAATCCCCATATAAAACAAGATACTGATACAATGTAGTAGTTTATGATGAATCCAATATTTTTAATTAATTTCTGTCCTCTACATATGTAGTCTCCTGTGAAAATGGTACCCACTAGCATGGCCAAAGAATTTGCTGGCGTAAATGTATGATGGAAATGATATGACATTTGGGATATCATCAAGAATGGCTGGCCTTGTTTTAATCACTATGTGTGTATTTATGTAAAAATTTCACAATGAAATTTTGATAATTAACTTGGCACTATTGTCTTTGTTCTTGATACATTGTAAAAACCAAAAAATTTCAATGAAAATTTGATAATTAACCTGGTTTTATTGTCTTTGTTCTTGATACATTGTAAAAACTAAACATCATGTTTGGTTCTATTGCTAATATCAAATACTGGTTATTTTGAAATACTATGAATGTTTAGATACAAGTTAGATGAAAATTAGATGAAAATTTGTATTCATTAAATTTATATTTATTTTGTATGAAAACTGGTTTATTTTGCAATAGAAAAATTAAAAAAAAATGTTTTATCTTACTGACGGATTTACAGACGGATTTTTCGTCTATATTTAGAGTTTGGAATGCTTTCAAGGCTCCAATTTCTGACGGAAAATTCGTCTATAATTACAGACGAAAAATCCGTCTGTAATTTCCGACGGAAAATCCGTCGGAAAGTTCGTCGTCCTTGGGATATCGATGGAGAATTTACAGAGGGAAAATCCGTCGGTAACTGGTAAAAATCCGTTGGTAATTTTCCGACGGAAAAAAATCCGTCGATAAATAATTTTAGACGAGGCTTTTACAGAGGGACAAAATCCGTCTGTAATTTCGTCGGTAACCAAAAATCCGTCTGTAATAAAGACTAAATCTGTCTGTAAATCTGTCTATATTAATCCATTTTCTAGTTGTGTATGTTACTATGACGTCTGTTATTTGGACTAATTCCATTATCATGCGTTTTCAGTCCTAGATTTTTCAAAGAGTAGAATACAGATATTAAGCAAAAATTGAATTTATAGCCCAAAAAAATTAAATTATCATAATACATGTTAAGTTTTATGTTACCTGAAATAAAATGACGACGATGATGATGGGTGGCTCTGACCATTTGTCTAATTGTAGTTAATCCTTGGCAATGGATTTGGAATAGGAATTATATTAGTTGATATAATGTGATTGCTAATTCGTTCAATTTTTCAATTATATTTGTCAGAACATAAGGTAGCAAGACGCAAAGAAGAAAAACGATTGCAAGAGCACGATTGAAAGTGAAACAGATATTTAACTCTCTTGGGTAAAGTACGATTGAAGGCGCATAAATTTTTTTTTATTAAAAGTGAATCAGCTTTAAACTCTGTCGTGGGTTGAAAGTGAATCAGTTTTAAATCTCTCGTGGAGTAAAGCCAGTTTTTGAAAAAATAAAATAAAATAAAAAGAATTGAGTATGTAGTAGTAGTTTTTTTTATTGAAATCAGTTTTTAAGTTAATGTCGTGGGATAAAGCCAGTTTTTAATAAAAAGAAAACAGGGGTAAAATAGGAAGAAAGAATTGGATACCAAACTTCCGTATCCCCATTATATATTAGTATAGATATATTGATCACTTAAAAATATATCAGTTATTTTATATTCTATTTCTTTATACGTTATTTATATTAATTATTTATATTTTAATAATTTTTAAAAAATATCATGAAAAATTAAAGATAAAAATAAAATTAATAATTATTTATGTATCCTAAGTACGTGGTGTCAGTTTTTTTTATTAGGAGTGGTTCAGTTTTTAAATTCTGTTATAGGTAAACCCATTTTTTAATAAAAAAGAACAGGGACAAAAGAGGAAAAAAGAATTAGATACCAAACCTGTGTATCCCCATTATATCCTGAGTATGTGGTGTCAGTTTTTTTTATTAGGAGTGGTTCAGTTTTTAAATTCTATTACAGGTAAACCCATTTTTTAATAAAAAAGAACAGAAACAAAAGAGAGGAAAAAAGAATTAGATATTAAATCTGTGTATCTCTATTATATATTGGTATAGATTATTATTATTATTATTATTATTATTATTATTATTATTATTATTATTATTATTATTATTATTATTATTATTATTATTATTATTATTAAAAAAGTTAAAAAAAAAAATTGCCAGTAAGTAGACACTATTATATTATATTTACTAATGAACATCCTTAATTAATTATGGGTTTCATCTAATTGAATATCTCATCTCTTCATCAATATTCTATGCAGAAGGAAAAATTAGTTCGGGCATAAATCAAGAAGGAATAAAATATTACAACAACATTATCAATGAGCTTCTCACTAATGGTAGGGTCTTAATTATTATATTTATTGTTAAAGATAGAAATGAGTTGAACTGAATTGAGCCATGTTAAAATCAAGTTCAACTCACGTAAATTAAATTCAACTCATAGTTGAGTTCATTAACAATTGAAATTTATTTATAAAGCTTTGTCTGGCAAAAAATTTACGAGCTGTCTCAAACTCACAAATCGACTACAAAAAATATATTTTATAGGGTAGAATTTACAATAACAAACTTCTCTAACTAATTAATTTAAGGGTTAAGTATGATTTTAGTCTCTGTAGTTTAAAAATCGAATTCATTATTAAAAATTAAATTCTTTTTTTTCATTCATATATTAATTTATTTTGATATTATTGACAAGTAGGTCTAGAACCATTTGCGACCCTTTTCCATTTTGATCTTCCCCAAGCCTTACAAGATGACTACAGTGGCTTCTACAGCCCTAATATTACGTAAGTAGTGATGTCACTACTACAAGAATTTCTACACATAACTGCAATTTAAGCTACTACACTTGAAAGTTGAAACAATTATATATTGATTTGTATGTACATATATACTTTTTTACAGAAAGGATTTTGAAGATTATTCGGAGTTATGCTTTAAAGAATTTGGAGATAGAGTGAAACATTGGATTACACTTAACGAACCATGGAGTTATAGTGTTGGTGTAGATAAGCCTTACCTCGCCACACACTATCAACCATGGAGTGGCGATTGGTCCGTAAAAGAAGTGCTTCAAGTGATAATTGGCAAATGCAAGTCTTTTACTTGTTGGGCAAACAAAAGGAACCAAGAAAGATTGTTATTTAATTAATAAAGCCAAGCCTACTTTTGCATACAGTAACATAGTTATTAATTAACACATAAACTAATAAAAAAAATAATGCCCGATGGAGGCTTTTCAGTATTCAAAGTGCACCTATTTACAACTTAATTAATCTCAACTACACTGCCAACTGAAATCTTCAAAGAACATACATTGAGTAAATAACTACTAAATATACATTCCTTGGATATCTCCCGATGTTTTAAAATTTCTATTTAGTAAATAACTACTAAATATACATTGAGACTCCTTTTTCTGTGCAGGTTTAAGGTTTGAGGAAATAGCAGGAGCTGATGTTTGGCATTCTGATGTTCGAGTGTTTTCAGTACTTGACTCAGGTTCTAGTGAAATCTTAGGTTACTGCTACCTTGATTTGTTTTCAAGGTTGATACTTTTAACTACTTAAAATTATAGTTGTGCATTATGTGTTGTTTGATAATCTGTTTAAGGTCAACTTTGAGAGTACCTAAATTAAATAAGCAGATAGTTAAATCTTGCACTCAATGAAAACCCCTTAACGTGTTTCTTAACAAACTATAAATATATAAAACAAAAAGGTTTTAGAGGCTTATTATTCATTTGCAAGATTATTTTTCTTTGTTTCAGTATAGGAAAACATATTCAAAAGAGATGGATAGGCTTGGAGGTTTGTGGGGTTCTCTTCCATTAGCACTTCTTTTGTTGTTAGGAGCTGCTTTCAATTCAGCACCTGGTGCCAATGCTTGGAGTAAAGAGGGTCATATGATAACCTGCAAAATTGCACAGGTAAACTTCAATTCTGATTTAAGGCGACTACTGGTTCGAGCAAAATCGCCTTTCTTGGAAGATACATGTGGTTTCCACGAAAAAAATTAGTATTGGCTAATGAATTAAATACAAATAATTAAATTGTAATTGATTTCTATTTTGTAGTCACTTTTAGAGCCTGAGGCAACAGAAGTTGTTCATCATTTGTTACCTGAGTATGTTAAAGGACACTTATCAGCCCTTTGTGTATGGCCAGACCAAATAAGGCACCGGTACAAATATAGGTGGACAAGTCCACTTCACTTTATTGACACACCAGATGATTCTTGTTCTTTTTCTTACTCAAGTGAGTATCAACTAAAGATTAAAGGCTTCTATTTATATCAAACTTTCTGCTCTAAAAATGTTAATACAAAATTCTCTCTGTTTTTGCTATTCTTACCATAGGGGACTGCCATGATCAGCATGGAGTGAAGGATATGTGTGTTGCTGGTACTGTAAAAAATTTCACTTCTCAGCTTTTGCATTACAGAATGTCAATCAGGTAGTAGGAACAATGGGGTATGCAGCTCCTGAATGTGTTCATCATCTCCTCTAAAAAGTGTACATAGAAACCATAAAGTTCTATACCATATGAGTGGTTTCTAGCTTAGCTTGTATTGTTGAAGAAATTTTAGAAAATTCTAATGATGCTACTCTACTAATGTTTCTAAGACATGAATGTAATTTTCACTCCATATGAATGTATAACTGTACATTATTGAATGAGTTGAGTTATATGCAAAGAATATTATATAGATAATCTATTTTTCATATACCCTAAAGGAAAAAAAAACAATATATAATTTATATAAGTTAAGTTGAGTTTTTTATATTTATTTTGTATGAAAATATGTTTATTTTGCAATGAAAAAATCTAAAAAAATTCTATTTTATCTTACTGATGAATTTACAGACGAATTTTCTGTCTGTATTCAGAGTTTGGAATGGTATTCCAAGGCTTAAATTACCGACGAAAAATCTGTCTCTAATTACTAACAGAAAATCTGTCGAAAAATCTGTCTCTAATTACCGACGGAAAATCCGTCGGAAAATCTGTCTCTAATTACCAATGAAAAATCCGTCGGAAAGGTTGACACCCAAGGGAAATAGAGGGGAGAATTTACTGAGGGAAAATCTGTCGGTAACTAGTAAAAATTCGTCGGTAAATTACCGACGAAAAAAATCTGTCGGTAAATAATTTCCGACGAGACTTTTACAGAGGGACAAAATCCGTCGGTAACCAAAAATCCGTCTGTAATAAAGACCAAATATGTCCGTAAAACTATCTGTATTAAACAATTTTCTAGTTGTGAGTTCCATGATCACAATATCACATGTAATTACCTAAAGAACCGAAGCTACTAGACCATTTGTAAGCTCTTGCTTAAGTTACAAAACTCGTGCAGGAAATATACCTATTCATCCCATAAATGATGCATATCAAGTTTAAAATAAGAATTAGCACCAACAAAGACAACAATTATTAAGCAATACAGCTTTAAAATTTAGGAGCTATAATGATACAAGTTAGGATAATATCCTCACTAATGTAGCATATCAATATATGATACAATTCAAATATTTATTTAGAAAGAGAAACATCATCCTAATGCTAATATCAATATAGTACAAGAAGTAAAACATAAACCCTATAGTCAACAGTAAATGCATTTCAACCCTAAACCACATTATCACTAACACAAAATCAAAAAATTGAAACAGGAATTAATCAAATAATCCTATGTAACTACTAAAGAAAAACAAAATAACAAGATTTACCACAAACAGAGCATCTTCTATGGCTAGAGAGATCCTTTTTGCTTATCGCTATTAGAGAAATCCTTTTTTGAAAACACTCACAAACGACGACAGAAAAGCCAACTATGGAGACCAGTCGAGTTTTGAAGGAAGATGCTATAGTAATGTCACTCAGAGTAGCGCCATTGAAGATAGGTTTTGAAGGAAGGTCACAACTAGAAAATGGATTAATACAGACAGATTTACAGACAAATTTAGTCTTTATTACAGACGAATTTTCGGTTACTGACAAAATTACCGACGGATTTTGTCCCTCTGTAAAAGCCTCGTCGGAAATTATTTACCGACAAATTTTTTTCTCTCGGAAAATTACCGACGGATTTTTACCAGTTACCGACGAATTTTCCCTCTGTAAATTCTCTATCCATTTCCCTAAGACGACGAACTTTCTGACGGATTTTCCGTCTGTAATTACAGACGAATTTTCCGACAGATTTTTCGTCTGTAATTTGAATCTTGGAAACCATCTTACACTCTAATTACAGACAGAAAATCCGTCTGTAAATCCGTCGGTAAGGTAAAATAATTTTTTTAAATTTTTCTATTACAAAAATAAATCTGTTTTCATATAAAATAAATATAAATTTAATAAATACAATTTTTTATCTATTTTGTATTCGAATATTTATAATATTTCAAAAAATAAACAAATTCATCGTATTATCAAACTAAAAGAAAAGTACTATAAACAAGCAAGTTAATATAATTCAAAACATAAACAAAGTGTATTAATACATCAACTATAATATTACGTAACAACCATACATCAAAGTGTGTTGATACATCAACTATAATTCATCACAAACAAATATTTAATTAAAAGAGCATGTAGTCAAATCTTATGGAATAAGAAATCTCTTAACGTGTATATTTTCCAAGCCAAGCCAAGCTAAACAAATTGCTAGATGTTTTTAGTGCCGACATGTAATTAGAGTAAGATATAGTGTATGAATATCCTACTTGCTAATTAACTTACAGTCACATGCATTCAACTAAATCAATTAAACAAGAATATCCTATTTTTTTGAAGCTAAAAAATGAAGCTTTAAGGGAGAATGTAGCTAGTTTGCAGCAAAACTTGGCCGAGAACCTTAGATCCTCCTTCCTTGGCTCCTTTCTCAGCTTGTCTTTCTTCACCCAATTTTGGGATGTTACAAACACAGCTCAAACACCCAAACTGAAATAACAGAGTAAGATATAGTGCATGAGCGATTTTATTTAAATCACAATATACAATTTCTTCTTTATTACCAAATTAAATACCGACCAAAAAAAAAGTAAAGACTAAAGAACTAATAAAGATGTATGGGAAGTACACCCCTTTTTTATTGAAAATAGATTTACCTGGCCAACATTCCCATTGACAAAAACATTGCTGCAATTCAAGTCCCTATGGATGATGCAAGGTTCATGAGTGTGCAAATAATTCAACCCTCTAAGAATCTGCTTTTACCACTTCTTAAGTGCCTTCAATGAAACATGTCTATGCCTCTTTCTATACTCCCTCAGATTCCCACTTGTGCAAACCTCAGTGATGAAATTCAGTGTGTTCTTATTCTTGTTCTTGTTCTAGTATTCAATTATATATGATAATTGTGTCAAAAATGCAAAACCAATTTTAGAAAATCTAAACAACAACAATATTTCTTGAAAAAATTATATTGTCTGTTGGTTTTAAGACAACAATGGTTTACTTCAAGATAAAAACTTCCAATGCAATGTGAAATTTGTGAAAAAATCATTCATATAGTAGAAAAAATATTTATTGGAGCAAGCTTCTAGGATAAAAAATTTGCTTGTTATAATCACAACCATTGCAAGAAAAATTCTTGATTATCTAAAGAAGTTGCTATAAAAATTTCACCACCCCATTACTTTGAAAGAAACAAAAATATTAGTAGAAAACTAATTCGACAATTCCAGATGATATGATAAATTCTAAGAATCTCTTACTTTTTATTGTCAATACTTGGGATATCATTTCTTTCTGCCTTCTCCACAATCACCTTCAGAAATATCCAGAGAATATTTAGCACAACAACTAGAGATGCATCATTGATGTTCATATTCAGGTATCACAAGTAGCAACTAGGATCATAAACTAAACATGAATTGTTCTTGTCTAATAAAATATCACGCCTGTTTCTTCCTGAAAACTTAAAATTATTCTATCTCTAAAGCTGAATTGGATATTCTTATCCCATTAATTCGCATCAAATGAAAGGAATGATGTAACCATAATACTAAAACTCGAGTAGAATACAATAAAACTGTTCAGCCCCTTGTCCACAAATACATAGAATCATATATAAAAATCATTTCAACATTAGCTCTTGAATTTAATTTATTGATTCAACAATCTGAATCATTCTGTAGTGAGTCATTTCAGCTCCAATAAAGGATTTTCCCACAAAAATAAAGCCATACATGTAGAGACTATAGTTAAAGAAGAACTAAAATTATAAAAGAAAAAGCACTTGCCATGATACCAAACCTCCAAACAAAGTATTTCCCATAGTGTATAATACTATATGCTAAAGTGTCAAAGATGTAGGTAGGTAGCTAACATGCAGTTACTACTATTAACCACAATTTGCTTGCTAGAATAGGCCCAAAAGAATCAACGAAATCAAAAGCATTGGCTCTATAACCAACAAAAGAGATAACTTTGTCTTTTACACAAGTACATGATTCAACATCAGTAGCATCAATAAGGGATAGCTGCAAAGAGAAAATCACTATGAATTCTCACCGGGATACGATCCGAATATTTCTCCCTAACCTAGCAGCCTCAGCTTTTCTCTTCTCTGAAGACAATAATTAATCATTGCTGTATATTAGCAACAATAAAACACACAATCAAAACAAGTATTCATCACCAAAAAAAGAAAGAAACCAGTAATATATACCAAGATCATGTTCTTGTTTGAAGTAACTCTTTGCCATTTTTCTTGAACCTAGCGATAAACAAAGCAAAAGTCAACTCATGTAGAATGAGACATGGAATTTCTAACAAAGAGCAAGTAATCACGTAATCATTCAACCAAAAATAAAAAATAGATATTTGCAAAATAGAAAAATAGAAAAATTATTAAACATTCTCAGCAAATAACATAACACAAGAATGGATAAGGAACATTTCCATTAGTTTTCTATATACTTTTCCATGTACTTTTACTACTACTACTACTAATTTACTTACCTAAGGTACATGGAACAAGGTAGAGAAGTGCCGGTTGTCCATGACCTTTCATCAAGTATAGCCCAAGATATGTTAGGAAAAGGCCTGAAAAAGGGATCGTCAGATTGTATGAGAATAAATTAATAGTATCCATTTTACAATTTATAAACACTATTGAATTGATCATCTTTTATCAAAATATAATCAGTGTAGCTTATGATATGAAATGATACTGAAAACTATGTTACCAACTCCAATGGTATAACCATATATCAAATTTTACATGTTAAGTGAAATTACCCAGCCATGGCATGAACCAGAATTTGATCCATCGCATGATTCTTGTCTTATAAATAATTAACGGCCATCCAATTGCCATAAAGGCAAAAACACAAGCTAAACTTATCTTGACCCTCTTTACTTCATTTGTCCTGAACTTCTTCAAATCAAAGTGCCACATCAACCTGCCAGAGGGCATGGTTATATCAAGATTTAGTATAGATTAAAATTGAGACTGCCCACTGCTCAAGTCAACGAAGAAGTTCTTGAGGAACAAAACAATGATATTATAGGGCATAGTTGATCACATAGAATAAAAATCTCATAATGTACCATCCCGGTGAGCAATAGACATCCAAGTTTGAAATATATTATTGCATTTTGCAAAACAGGAGATGAATCAAACTCATCTTTCCAAACAGGGTGCCAAGCAATATCTTCATACAACCTATAACAATGGAGATATTACCTCAAACTCAACCATTCTGAGGAAGAGAAGAATGGTACATTAGGATCTGAATGGTATAAACAAACTCAAATTCATTAACCTTGATTTCAAATTTATACTCTCCAAAAAGATAGAGAATGAACTATGAAGTGTTGTTTAGTAGTGTTTACCTCTGGAAGCATTTACGAGAGCGAAGAAGCTCTGTTCAAGGTCATGGATGAAATCACTTTCCTTCTTTGACAGGAAGAGCTTGATGCGACGGTAGCTCTCAAACATGGTTCGAACCTCATCTTTGTTCCTCTGCTTGGTGACGACCTCATCCTGTGACAAAGGCAGAGGAGGAGGAGTACGCGGACGAGCTAGGGTTTGAGGAGATTGTGGCGGCGGTGCTAGCGGCGGTGGTGTGGCAGTGGGGATTCCGGGAGAGTGTTGTGCTTTCGCTTCTTCAATGGCTGCTCGGCGGACGCCATTGGTTATAGTTAGTGCCGCTGAATGAGCGATCGGTGCTGTAGTTTTATAAAATCGCGAAGGTAGACAAAGGCGACGAAGACGGTGGCGGAGAAATGCACATTAGGGTTCGAAAGGGAACGACGTGAGCAACACACATAGAAGAGCCAAGAAGGGGTGTGACGGGGCAATGGAAGTTCAGTGCAATGGAGGTTCAGTGTGGCGGCGGCAAAAGGTGCGGCGGCGGTGCAAGGCTGAGAAGCGCCGCCGATAGAGCATTTGGAGGGGAGGGTGTGGAGGCGCGGGGAAGAATATGTGAAATGAGGAGGAGTTAGTAACGCTGAACCTTATTTTAATATTTTCGATGGAAAATTTTAAATTACAGACAGAAAATTCGTCTGTAATAATTTAATAAAATGCAGCATTCTGTCCATTTAATTACAGACGGATTTTCCACCTGTAACCATTTCTCATGAAAAGAAATTAATTTTTCCGATAGAATTATCGACGGATTTTTTTCCATCTGTAATTTATGCTAATTCATTTTTTTTGTTTTCCGACAAAAAATCTCTCTGAAATTCCGTCTGGATTTCCGTGGGATAAAATCCATCAGAAATATCCGTCTGTAATAACTAATTTTCTAGTAGCGGGTGTTTGTGTTTCTGTTTTGGAAGGGAGAGAAAATGTTGAGTTATACTTCTGCCCATGAAAACAACATCGTTTGGCCCAAATTAGGCGCCAAACCAACACTGTGTCATTTTAGGCTTGCCAACATGTCAAAAGAGAGTCCACCTCATCTTTCCGGTGAAGCCTAGTTGACTGAAAATGCTTGAAGGATGACTCTGAGTTCCAGAGTACAATTTCAGGGTTGCATATGAGTAACTATTAATTTCAGGAACTACTATGAGACTCGAGTGTAACTTGAAGGACCACTTTGAGTCTTAACTCAATTCTTTCCACACATGGTGAAATTTTGAACTTCTTTTGGTGATCCCTTTGGAACATATTGAAAGTGATCCCTTAGTGATTAGTTTATGGTATTGGTAATTAAAGATTAGATGCCAACGTGAACATGTTTTAGTGTATACGGACTACTTCAATTTTCTATACATAATCCACTTGGCTAAGGTATAAAACCATCTAATTGACCATATAAATTTTGCTTATATTGTGGGTGCAATTGTCATTATGTGGACACGAACAATAGAGGGGCTCTTGGGCTTCTTCTGGTTTTTGGTATACTAGGCTTCTGGATAGATGATTTGGTTTTTTTCTTAACTGTGATGTATTATAGGCTAATCGAATTGGCATTATGTTCATGCGCCAAATGAATATAAGGCGGGGATGTGTTGTGTTAGAAAATTTGGTGCTATAATGACCTAAAAAAAGTACCCATGGTTAAAAATCGTGCTAAAAAGTATCTATGATCACGGTTTTTTAATAAAAGGTAATCTAAAAGGGTATATAGTCACGATTTTGGGAGTAATCTAAAGGGATCTGGTGGACGAAATTGTGATCACATTAATGTAGTACTCTTTGTTATTGTATGGAATCATTATTATGGCTCTTTACTATGTGTGGACACAACTCCGTTCAACTAACCAGCAAGTGTACTGGGTCGTCCAAGTAATAAACCTTACGTGAGTAAGGGTCGATCCCACAGAGATTGTTGGCTTGAAGCAAGCTATATTGGGCAGAAGGCTGGCGTTGAACGCCAGTTTACGTCGTCAATTCTTGGCCAAAGTATGGACTATTATATATTTCTGGAAAGCCCTGGATGTCTACTTTCCAACTCAATTGGAAGCGCGCCATTTCGAGTTCTGTAGCTCCTGAAAATCCACTTTGAGTGCAGGGAGGTCAGAATCCAACAACATCAGCAGTCCTTTTTCAACCTCTGAATCTGATTTCTGCTTCCCAGGAGGTCTTCCTCCTTGGGATTCACGTCCTCTCCTCTCCTCACAGGTTCGGCCATGGCGCTTATGTCAATGGCCTTGCACTCTCCTTTTGGGTTCTCTTCTGTATTGCTTGGGAGAGCACTAGGAGGGATTTCAGTGATCTTTTTACTCAGCTGGCCCACTTGTGCTTCCAGATTTCTAATGGAAGACCTTGTTTCATTCATGAAACTTTCAGTGGCCTTAGATAGATCAGAGACTAGATTTGCTAAATTAGAAGCGTTTTGTCTAGAGTTCTCTGTCTGTTGCTGAGTTGATGATGGAAAAGGTTTGCTATTGCTAAACCTGTTTCTCCCACCATTGTTAAAGCCTTGTTGAGGCTTCTGATCCTTCCATGAGAAATTTGGATGATTTCTCCATGTTGAGTTATAGGTGTTTCCATAAGGTTCACTGGCGTTTGAACGCCAGACAGATGCTCCTCCAGGGTGTGATTTTTCTTCTGCTGTTTTTGATTCCGTTTTCAATTTTTATAATTATTTTGTGACTCCACATGATCATGAACCTACGAAAACATGAAAAATAATAAAAAAATTAGATAAACATTGGGTTGCCTCCCAACAAGCGCTTCTTTAATGTCAATAGCTTGACAGTGGGCTCTCATGGAGCCTCACAGATGTGTAGAGCTTTGTTGAGACTCTCCAACACCAAACTTAGAGTTTGGATATGGGAGTTCAACACCAAACTTAGAGTTTGGCTGTGGCCTCCCAACACCAAACTTAGAGTTTGACTGTGGGGGCTCTGGTTGACTCTGCTTGGAGGGAAGCTTTTTTTGCTTCCTCTCCATGGTTGCAGAGGGAGATCCTTGAGTTTTAAACACAAGGGAGTCCTCATTCCATTGAAGGACTATTTCACCTCTGTCAACATCAATCACAGCTCTTCGGCCAGAAAAATGATAATAATAATAGAGATCCTTTATACCACAGTATAGGGATTCCTGTGTGAGTGGAAGAAGAGGGGGAGATAAAGAATGTGATGTAAAGGAAGAAACACAACTGTACCAATGGAAGAGATGTGAGATGAGATGTTAGGATAGGAATGACTAAATAGAATAGGATGGGAGAGGTATAATTTTCGAAAATTATTTTGAAAAGGAGTTAGTGATTTTTGAAAATTGGTTTTTGAAAAATATTTAGTATTTTTTTCGAAAATTTTTTTTTTTTGAAATCAAAAATAAAAATAAAAATAATTAGTTAATTAAAAAGAAATTTTTGAAAAAAAAAAAAAGGGAGGTATTTTCGAAAATTAGAGAGAGGGAGTTAGTTAGGTGGTTTTGAAAAAGTTAAGAAACAAACAAAAAGTTAGTTAGTTAGTTGAAACAAATTTTGAAAAGATAGGAAGTTAGGAGGTTAGGAAAGATATTTTGAAAAGATATTTTTGAAAAGATATGATTGAAATTAGTTTTGAAAAAGATTTGAATTTTTTTTTTTGGAAAACATGAAAAATATGCAATGCATGAAATTTTCGAAATATGCAAGATGCACATGCAATTGACACCAAACTTATGATGTGACTCAAGACTCAAACAAGAAAAAGAAAAAAAATTTTTTTTCTTTTTCTTGTTTGAGTCTTGAGTCACATCATAAGTTTGGTGTCAATTGCATGTGCATCTTGCATATTTCGAAAATTTCATGCATTGCATATTTTTCATGTTTTCCAAAAAAAAAAATTAGAAAATCATAAAAATCAAAAATATTTTTCTATTTCTTGTTTGAGTCTTGAGTCACATCATAAGTTTGGTGTCAATTGCATGTGCATCTTGCATATTTCGAAAATTTCATGCATTGCATATTTTTCATGTTTTTCAAAAAAAAAAAATTTTTTTTTTTTGAAAAACATGAAAAATATGCAATGCATGAAATTTTCGAAATATGCAAGATGCACATGCAATTGACACCAAACTTATGATGTGACTCAAGACTCAAACAAGAAATAGAAAAATATTTTTGATTTTTATGATTTTCTAATTTTTTTTTTGGATTTTTATTTTATATTTTTCGAAAAACTATTTTGAAAAAGAAAAATATGGATTCAAAATTTTTAATATGAATTCCAGGAATCTTATGCTCTAAAGCTCCAATCAAAGGGTCAGGCATGGCTTAATAGCCAGCCAAGCTTTAGTATGTAACTCAGACATGACACGCCTGACATTCCTTACATTCAACAGCCAATTGGCTAAGAAAGATAAAGAAGCTCTTCTCTTGGGTATAAGGATTGAGACATGGCTTTACAGCCAGCCAGGCTTCAATCATGCTTCATGAAACACTAGAATTCATTCTTAAAAATTCTGAAGCCATAGAATAATTTATTTTTGAAAACAATTTTTTTTTTTCGAAAACAAAGCAGAAAATTTTGAAAGATTTTTGAAAAAATTTTGGAAAGAAAACAAAAAGAAAATTACCTAATCTGAGCAACAAGATGAACCGTCAGTTGTCCAAACTCAAACAATCCCCGGCAACGGCGCCAAAAACTTGGTGGACGAACCGGATCAAAAGGGAATCTGGCACTGATGTTACCGGACCAAAAGCTTGCCGAAAACTCAAACAATCCCCGGCAACGGCGCCAAAAACTTGGTGC
>NC_029789.2:88860843-88876496 GCF_000816755.2 Arachis ipaensis
TGAGTAAGTATTTGATGTATAAATCCACTTCCGGGGCCCACTTCGTGTGTGCTTGGGCTGGGCTTTAACTTTCCACGTGCAGAGGTCCTTCTTGGGGTTGAACGCCAGTTTTTGTGCCAGTTTGGGTGTTCAACTTTGGTTTTGGATCCTTTTCTGGCGCTGGACTCCAGATTTGGGCAGAAGGCTGGCGTTGAACGCCAGTGTACGTCGTCAATTCTTGGCCAATGTATGGACTATTATATATTGCTGGAAAGCCCTGGATGTCTACTTTCCAACTCAATTGGAAGCGCGCCATTTCGAGTTTTGTAGCTCCAGAAAATCCACTTTGAGTGCAGGGAGGTCAGAATCCAACAGCATCAGCAGTCCTTTTTCAACCTCTGAATCTGATTTCTGCTCAAGTCCCTCAATTTCAGCCAGAAAATACCTGAAATCACAGAAAAACACACAAACTCATAGTAAAGTCCAGAAATGTGAATTTAACACAAAATCTATTAAAAACATCCCTAAAAGTAACTAGATCCTACTAAAAACATACTAAAAACAATGTCAAAAAGCGTATAAATTATCCGCTCATCAGGATCTATGATCAGGATTTTAAAAAGTGACCTAAACGGGTCTATGCTCACGATTTTTTAAAAAGGGTGATTTAAAAGAGTCTATGGTCACGATTTTTTGAAAACGGGTGACCTAAAAGGCTTTATGGTCACAATTTTAGAGGATGACTTAAAAGGGGTTTATGATCACGGTCTTAGAGGTGATCTAAAAGGATCTATGCTCACGATTTTACATAAAGGTGACCTAAAAGGAGTTTATGACCACGAAAGGTATCTATGGTCACGGTTTTGAAGAGTGAACTAAAACGGTCTATGGTCATGGTTTTACAAAAGAGTGACCTAAAAAAGGTCTATGGTCATGGTTTTAGGCGGTGACTGATGAATCCATATTTGATGATGCTTTTTGGTTAGAATTGAATGAATTTTCATCATATAAACTTGCAGTTATTCCCTTGAATAGCATGCTTTTAAACTTTCCTTCTAAATTGCGCTTGATTATGAAAATGTGCTCTTTTGTGCCTAATTTAATCTATTTTATTCCGGTTGCCTTCCATTCGATACCTTGATGTTGTTTGTGAGTGATTTCAGGTGTATAAGGTAGGAATGGGTTGGAGAAAATAGAAGAAAAGCATGCAAAGTGGAGGAAACATGAAGAATCAAAGGAGATGAGCTCAGAGACGTGTGCGTGCACACGGCTACCTGTGCGTATGCACAGTTGCCCAATCAGAGCGTGTGGATTGCTTCGAGCGCGTCGCGCGTCCAGTCAAGCTCCGCCTAGTATGCGTGCGCATGGCTACTTGTGCGTACGCATAGGACTGGATTTCTCGCTAGGTGTGCGGCCGCATGCATCTGTGCGTCCGCACAGGTGTCCGCACATGACTACATTAAAATAGCACGTGACTCGCAATTTGGGGGCTTTGGAGGCCCATTTCTGAAGTCTTCTAGCTCATATTGGAAGTGAAATGAGGGACATAATATAGCATATTATTAGGTAGTTTTAGAAGTAGTAGTAGGAAGTTTTAGTTAGTTTTTTTCTCTAAGTTTTTCATCATCTCTATTAGGGTTTATATTAGGGTTTTACATTCAAGTGCCATTTCCATTTTTGATCTTGGATTTTGCTAGCTTCATTGTAAGTATTCCCTTGTTACTACTCTTTATAGTTACATTGTTATTACTCTTTCTTCTAATTCAAGTTATAGTTCAATTTTGCTTCTCTCTTGCAATTTTAATTTCTTGTTGATGAATTTGATGTTTGATGTTTGTTTCATGCTTCCTTGTGTTATTCTTGTTGATTGAGATTAATTGTTGCTTTTAGTTTCAAGCCTTTTCTCATTTTCTCCATGTTTAAGGTTTATGCCCACCAAGTGTTTGACAAAATGTCAAACATTCTAGGCTAAATTTTTTATTCTTGGCTTGGGTAAAGTGAGCAATTGGGTTTCTAGAGTTGGAATGTCCAACATTTAGTTTCAATTCTTGGATTGTTAATTGTTTTCGTTCCCACTAACGCTAAGTTGTTGCTAAGGCAATTAGCAAGCAATTTAGGATTTGTGGGTTGGGAACACTTATGCTCATTTAACTTACTTTCCGATGTGTGGATTGATCAAGTGAGATTAATCCATCATAATTGTTATAGTTGTGGTTCCAACAAGGAAAGGGCCCTTAGCTTACTCCAAGCCAAGACTCTTTTTGATGCTTTCAATCTTTCATACATTTCTATGTTAATCTCTTTTATACTTTACTTGTTTATATTACATAGTCGGTTCTTTAATTTTTTTATTAGTTCAATCCTTACAATTTTGCATGTTCTTTTATTACTTTATGTGTTCATTTCTTTAATGACAAACCCTTGATCACTACAACCGGATTTGCACACTCATTGCTCTAAAGTACTCCTTGTGAGACGACTCGGGAGTCAAATACTCTCGGTTTTGAATTATTTTTGAATTGTGACACATCTTGTGAACCTCCAATTTGATTGATGATCAATGGTAGGTTTAGACTATGCTTGCAACGTCAATCCTACTTTTAGTGTGAAAAATCCAACCCTATGCTTTTGGCCAACGTCAAATTTTGGCGCCGTTGCCGGGGATTTCACTTTAAGTGCAATGAGTGCTACAATTTTGGTTGTTGTAAATATGTGAGTAGTGTGAATATTTGACTTTTGGTTTGCTATTTGGCACTAACTGGTAGGAGGCGCCTCTATCTTAGTTTTGATAGCAACTAACACTTTTTGTTTGTTTAGCCCTAGATGAGTGGATATAATTAGAACATAGATACTTATTTGTTCATCGCTTTTGTTGATATCATTGCGTTTTATTTTTCCTATTCATCATGAACTATCACCCTTTTGGCTTGGAGTCTAGTTGTTATCATGTTGCAAGGGGTAGCAATTCCACCGTTGGTCCACCTCAAGGTATGGGATGTCAATTTGAGGAAGGGTCACAAGCAATCAACTCTTGGCAACAAGGACCGTTGCAAGGGCCCTATGATCTTAATGTCTATCAACCTCTCACACCTAGTGGAACATGTCCTCACTACAATTTTTGCCCATCCATATGCTCATGCTCCATACCCTTGACAAGAGATGCAACCATCATACCCTCAAGCTCCTTCACCTTTTTCACCATCAATTTCCTCCCCACCCATCTATTTACCGCCTCACTTGGGACAACCTAGCTTCCACTACCATCCCATCCCCATTAACTTCCTTTATGGAGAACCTAGCTTTCAAGCCCTCATCCAAGAGTAAAGAGAATTTCAAAGAAAGCAAGAGAATTGCATGGCAACTCTTGCCGAGGCTTTGTCACGTCTAGCACCTTCTCACTCCACCCCTAGTAACCTTGCTCCTCCACCCTTGCCACACCCATCAAACCCAAAATCTAGCATTGGTGCTATAACTCCGAAAGGAAGTGAGCCGCTTAATGAGATAAACCCTCAATCCACTCTTTCGAAGGAGGAAACTATTGATGAGGGTGAAAATTTCATTGAAGATGGGAGAGAGGATGACCTTGAGGTAGATAGCCACCATGAGCTTCCAAAAGGTTTAAGTGATGAAGAAGATGAAAGTGAACCACCAAGTCTCCACAACCAAGAGGATAAGTTACCTCACTAAGAAGCAAGGGAAGATTTGAAACCACTACCACCTCATGTTAAATATGTGTTCCTTGATGAGGAACATAAGTTTCTGATGATAGTGGCAACCGATCTCTCCGATCAAGAAGAGCAACAACTCCTTGAGGTTATCTGGAAGTATAAAAAGGCAATTGGATGGAGTCTAAGTGACATTTTGGGAATAAGTCCACAAGTGTTCCTCCATAGGATTTTCTTAGAAGAAGGCGCTAAGACGGTCCGACAACCGAAAAGACGGCTAAATCCTACAATCCTTGATGTGGTCAAGAAGGAAGTAACTCGTCTCTTGGAAGCGGACATTATTTACTCCATTTCCGACAGTGAATGGTTGAGTCCGGTCCAAGTAGTGCCGAAGAAGTCCGAGGTAACAATGGTGAAGACGGAGAGCGGAGAGCTTGTGGCCACCCGAGTCTAGAATACTTGGCGAGTATGTATTGATTACCGTCGGCTAAATCAAGCAACGAGGAAGGACCACTACCTATTGCCGTTCATTGACCAAATGTTGGATCGTTTGGCAGGTAAATCCCATTATTGCTTTTTAGATGGATACACAGGGTACTTTCAAATTCACATAGCTCCTGAGGATCAGGAGAAAACTACTTTCACTTGCCCCTTTGGAACGTTTGTGTATAAGAGAATGCCATTTGGCTTATGCAATGCACCAGAAATGTTTCAAAGATGTATGACAAGTGTTTTCTCGGATCTTTTGGAAGATTATATGGAAGTCTTCATGGATGATTTCAGTGTGTATGATAGCTCCTTTGATGCTTGTTTAGGGAACTTAGCTAGGGTACTAGAGCGATGCACCAATACTAACCTTGTTTTGAATTTTGAAAAGTGCCACTTCATGGTGAAGCAAGGTATAGTATTGGGTCATATTATCTCTAAAGACAGAATCTCCGTCGACCCGGCTAAGATCGATGTCATTTTGAGTTTACCTTACCATTCCTCGGTGAGGGAGATCCGTTCCTTCCTTGGTCATGCAGGCTTCTATCGTTGGTTCATCAAAGACTTCTGCAAAGTCACCTTACCTCTCTCTCGCCTATCACAAAAGAATGTGGAATTCTATTTCAATGAAGATTGCAAAAAGGCTTTTGACAAGTTAAAGGAAGCGTTAACCACAGCCCCTATTGTGTGAGGCCCAAATTGGAGTCAACCTTTTGAGATCATGTGTGATGCCTCGAATCACGCCGTAGGTGCCGCACTAGCACAGCGCGATGGTAACGCTCCATACACTATAGCATATGCATCAAAAACTTTGGATTCGGCTCAATCGAATTACACCACCACCGAAAAAGAGATTCTAGCCATTGTTTTTGCTTTAGACAAGTTTCGACCTTACTTGCTAGGCTCTAAAGTGGTGGTGTATTCGGACCATGCCGCATTGAAGTATTTGCTAAAGAAGAAGGAGTCAAAGCCTAGGCTTATTAGGTGGATATTACTCTTGCAAGAATTTGACTTGGAGATCAAAGATAGAAGTGGATCCCAAAATCTAGTGGCGGACCATTTGAGTCGGCTCGAACATTTAACTCTGGATCCCACTCCTATCAATGACTCATTTTCTTTAGATACCTTGCAAGCAATATCCCAAAGCACCCCTTGGTTTGCCCCGATAGCTAATTACTTGGTCGCTCACATTTTTCTCCCACAATTTTCAAAGCATCAAAAAGATAAATTGAGAAGCGATGCTAAGTATTATCTTTGGGATGATCCACATCTGTGGAGGCGTGGAGCGGATCAAGTAATTAGAAAATGTGTGCCGAAATCTGAGTTCTAGTCTATCCTTCAATTTTGCCACTCATCTGAGAGTGGGGGTCATTTGGCCTGCAGCGAACAGCGAGGAAGGTTTTAGACTGTGGATTCTGGTGGCCTACTTTATTTAGGGATGCTAACCAATTTTGCAAATCTTGTCATCAATGCCAGAAATCTGGAAATACCTCACAAAGAGATTAGGTGCCCCAACAACCGATGGTTTTTTATGAGATTTTTGATGTTTGGGGCATAGATTTTATGGGGCCATTTCCAAATTCCAATGGGTTTGTGTACATATTGTTAGCAGTGGATTACGTCTCTAAGTGGGTGGAAGCAATTCCTACCCATTGCGATGATGCTAATACTGTTGCTTCATTTTTGAAAAATAACATTATTTGTAGATTTGGGTCACCACGAGCAATCGTGAGTGACCAAGGAACCCATTTCTGTAACAGGAAAATTGAGGCATTAATGGAAAAGTATAGGGTCATTCACAAAGTTTCTACAGCCTATCACCCCTAAACCAATGGGCAAGCGGAAGTATCCAACAGGAAGATCAAAAGAATCTTAGAAAAGGTGGTTAATCCACAGAGGAAGGATTATAGTTCTAGATTGGGAGATGCATTATGGGCCTATAGGACCGCTTACAAGACCCCAATTGGAATGAGCCCTTTCCGTATTGTTTTTGGGAAGCCCTGTCACCTTCCCGTTGAAATCCAACATAGAGCCTATTGGGCGGTGAAGAATTTCAATCATGACTTAAAGGGGGCGGGAATGGAACGTAAGCTTCAATTGGAGGAATTAGAATGTCTTAGGTTGGAAGCGTATGAGAACGCCCAGTTCTACAAGGAAAAAGCTAAGGCATTCCATGACCAGAATATCAGGAGGAAGAACTTCAAGATAGGTGATGAAGTGCTTGTGTATAATTCAAGATTGCGATTGATTCCCGAAAAATTGAGATCAATATGGGACGGGCTGTTTAGAGTGGTAGATGTCAATCCTTATGAGGTGGTGGAAGTGATTCACCCTCCCAATGAAGTTAAGTTCAAGGTCAATGGTCATAGGGTGAAGCTTTATCACACTCAACCCAAGAATGCCAAGGAGTTGGAGATTTTCCTCCTTGGCGAAGTTTCCAAGTGACAAATGAAGCCATGCAAGTCCAACTTGGGACTCTAAACCAATGTGCTCGGTGGGAGACACCCCACCATGGTAACATTGTTTCAATTTTATCTCTTGTTTATAGCCTTTAGAATTATTTGCTTTCTTGTGATATAATGAATAGTTTAGGTTTGGTTTGATAATTTTGAGTTGAATGAGTTAAATTACTTGTGCACCATGAAATTTTGCTTGTTTGAATGATTTGGGGTTGGTATGTTGATATGCTAAGGGTAGGAACCTTAGTTTTGAAGAGAAAAGAATTTTCTGAAACAGGGCATCTGTGCGTGCGCACAAAACTGTATTTTTCGCCACGTGTGTGGCTGCACGCACCTGTGTGTCCGCACATGACTTAATATGCCCTATGGTCGTAGCGCCAGCACAGCTTGTGCGTGCACGCTGCCCTGTTCTCTGTGATCTGTGCATGCGCACAACCGCGTGTGTATGCACACAACCCCTCTCATACTTCATATGTGCGGTTGCACAGACGTGTGCATCCACACACAACTTGAGAGCCCCTCTGGTGGGAGCGAGGGAACGGCTTGTGTGCATGCTCAACCTCTCCCATTTCTAGCCCCTGTGCGTGCGCACGGACCTGTGTGCGCACACACATATGATTTTGTCCTCAAGTTAAAAAAAAATCCTGTCTGCACGGTCACACGTCTTTGTGCGTCCGCACGTCCTTTTGCAACCTCTCTGGTCGCAGCGATCGCACGCTGTGTGCGTTCGCAACCTTTCTTAGTTGCGCTATCTGTGCGTCCACACAGGCCCTTGTGCTTCCGCACACGACGCGTTCTGGGCAATAACAGGGCAACCTACCCTATTGAGAGGCAGCTTTCTTCTTTTCTTTTTTTCTTCTTCGCTGCTCTCTCTCCCTCTTGTCTGCCCAGCTCCGCCGGTCTCTGCCGTCAGTCACCGCCGCCATTAGCCCACCGCCGGTGACCCTTCTCTCTCTCTTTCTCTTACTCCTCTTCTCTTTTCTTTCTTTCTTTCCCTTTTTTTTTCTCTATCAACCACCGGTGAGTTCTCTCTTCTGGTGCTTCTTTTTCCGACGAACCCAAACGTCGTGATTTCACAGTGGCTATAAGGAGTGCCATTGTTCCTCCCTTAATCTTGTCCTATTCAACCTTCATACCTTAGGTTCTTGCTTTTCCTTTCTATTTATGTTAATATTTTTGCAATTGCTTTCATTTCTTATATGTTGCTTAGATTTCTTTAGTTGCTTTCTTTATTGTTTCTTTGTATTGCAAAGTGTTGTTGCTTGATTGTTGGGTTGGTGATGATCAAATTTAAGCTTAATTGTGATGAACTTGCACATTGCATACCACATGTTCGATAAAATGCCTTAATGAACATTTTGTTTGATTCATATGACTTGGCCATCATATGTGTTTAATTTACTCTTGTTAGGCATATTGTATGAATGGTGCAACTTCTATTATGACTTTTGATGCTAGAAAATTGAAATCACCAATGCATTTCCTTGTTTGTTGATATGAAATTTCGGTTGTAAATGCATTGTGTTGGTGTAATCTAAGTTTCATTGTTCATCTGGGAATTTACATTGAGTAACCACTCTACAAATGTTCAACTTTTGATGATGTCTTGATCAAACATCTTTTAGACTTCCAATTGAGTACATTGTATGTGTGATCACTACTTCTTGAGGATGAACAATTGACAATCCCTTTTTGGTTCTTGCTTGAAATTGTTTGCATTTCTCTGTTTTATATTTGCAACTTGAGCACTAAATCGTGAAGCTTTGAGCTGTGAATTGCTTTAAGGGTGTGATTGCCGTGATATCCGGCCGGTGTGTGTGTTCCAACTGCGCGCATCATTGGAATATACATACCGTGTTTCTTGTAAATCACACTACTTCCATAAGCTCTTTTAACATTGTTAGTGCTTCCTCATTGATTTTACTTCATTGTTGTCCTATGATCTCGAAGCTCTTTTCTTTGTATTTTTAGGATGAGGAAGAAGGGTAAGAAACCGGTTGCTGCGCCGGTTGAGCAAACTACCACTTGCCCTCCTCACATTTGGTTGGATTGCCCAGGTCATAGACCGGATACCTTGGCTAACCGAAGAGCCGACGGTCAATACAAGGCTATTAAGAAGCGTACAATCCATTGGAGCGGCCGTTGAAGGTTCCAAGCCAATACAAGGTGACGATTCACCAAAGGATTGCCTCGCTTCATTGGGAGTTTCTCGAGCAAGAACCCATTGAAGTCAATGAGACTATGGTGCGGGAATTTTATGCAAACTACCAAGCTTGGGAAGCAAAGTCAGTCTTCCTCCGAGGAAAGATGTTGGATACATCCAACCAAGCTCTAGAAGCTATTCTGAACATCCCCCACATTCCACTTGAGAACGATGAATACTCCAAGATAAAAGTGGATGTCTTCAAAGGAAGAGTATCTCTGACTCCCATTCTTGAGAGAATAGGCTGTCCTGGTGCATCTTAGGAGTATAGCAAAGAGAGAAATTCTGTTCCCACTAGTATTGCATACTCTGATTTGATTGCCGAAGCTCGTATATGGCAGCAGATTGTGGCGGACTACATCATCCCGAGCACCCACACTACCCATGTGAGATTTAGAACTGCTTTGCTACTTTGGGCTATTATGCAAGGGAAGCATATAGCCATCTTTCCTTTATTGTGCAAATCGATTTGGAAATTAGTTGAGAAAAAGAATATCAATATTCCATTTCCGTCGATGGTGATGCGCTTAGCAAACGCAGCGGGGGTAGAGAGGCGACCAATGGACATTATATTTTGGACTCCTAGAGGGAACAAATTCATTCCGAGGTGTGATTTGGAAAGATCAACAAACATTACACCCTCCAAGAGGAAGACACCCACAGCACTACCATCAACTCTACCAACTTCATCAACTGCTTTACCCTTTCTCCGACCTCTTCTGGATCTATTCCGAGACATCTTGCACGATATCCACCACATGGAGCATTTGGAGCGCAAACATTTTGAGTGGATAGCGGCAAAGCTAGAAGGAAAAGACCCCGGCCCGATTCCTAGAGCTTCATCCGAGCTAGCTGGGGAGGAGCATGACGTAGTTGACCATCCCACTCTTGAGCCCACCAGCTGAAGGTGGTCCCCTCTTCATCCTCCCAGATCGTGAGCATGCACGGAGGACCGTGCACAAATTAAGTGTGGGGGAGGATCAATGACTTCAAGAGGGTAAAAATTTCTCTCTTAAAGACACTTTGCAATGTTTCTTGTAGTACTTTTTCTTTATTTTGAGTAGCTTTACTTCTATTGCATCTTGTTTGGTTTACTATAAATATTTCTTAGCTTTATCGTTTATGGATATTTAGTAGTTAAAATTTGCATGTTGCATGATAGAACGAATAAGTTAGTGAAATACCAAGGAATTCCCATGAAATTTTTTTTAAGGGCATACCATTGATTGAATTGAAGAAAAATTTGTTTATCAACTTGCTTGGAGTATTTTGTTTGTAGAACATGGAAACGAGCTAGAACAACATACCTTGTGAGATTTGAGTTTTAATAGATGGTTGCACTTTTCAACCATAATGTTGTTCCTGTGTGTGATTATACTCCTTTTCTATTGTGATCATTGATTTGCATGATTCTTTATGTCCTGTATTTGTGTTTGGATGCATTTAGCATGATTGAGGCCATCTTTGATGATAAACTCACTAACCTATATGGCCAACCCTTGCACTCACCTTTGTGAACCCCTTTGAGCCTATGAATCCCCTTTTGTTCTAATGATAGCACATTACTCCCCTTAAGCGGAAAACTATTGATGTCCCTGAATTACTCTCTGATTAGCTTAGGTGGATTAGTGTGTAAATTCTAAGTGTGGGAGAATTTTAGGAAGCATTGGTGATAAAGGCATGAACTCTTTGTGAAAAGAATTTTTGGGCAATTAGGTAATGCTCATGCATTTCACTAATTAAAACATATGCATTCATAGTTCAAAACAAAAAAAAATTTGTGCATAACAAAGTATGAATAAAAAGAGTAAATAAAGGATGCATACGCCATGTTTGAAAAGAAATTGAATGACTAAAGTGAGATAGAAAAGAGAAAATGGGTAGAAAGGTTGTATTGTCATGTGTACATAGGATTAGGTGGACACTCAACCTAATCAAAGAACTAATTCTTTAAGTCCACTTAACCATATTTCATCTTACCTAACCCTAGCCCCATTACATCCCTCTAAAGACCTCATGATACTTGTTATTCATGCATTAAATACTAGTTGATTGTTAGATGACTTGCAAATCTTTGAAAAGCATGATAAAAAAGAGAATTGAGTGGTTAAACCCTAAACACTGAGTGAATTGATTGGATACACATCCGGTGAGGGGTTTGATCGCTCAATTCTATATTTTTACCCCTCATATTGCATCTTCTTGCAAGTTGTTTGATTGGATAGTTTTGATAACTTCAATTCAATTCTTTGGACATTGATCTTAATGCATGAACTCTTTGCATTGGCCCGATAATTTCTTGTGATGGATTGGAATCCCATGGTTTGTTTCTACCAACTCTCATCATAGTACATATTGGTGATTAGTCTTAGGATAGTTGCATACATCTAAGTAGTATATAGCATAAGTCATTTTCCCTTTCATATATCTCCTTTGTGTGTGTTTAGCATAAGGACATGCTAGTGTCTAAGTGTGGGGGAATTGATGAATCCATATTTGATTATGCTTTTTGGTTAGAATTGAATGGATTTTCATCATATAAACTTGCACTTATTCCCTTGAATAGCATGCTTTTGAACTTTCCTTCAAGTGTGATTCACAATTTGTGCACCAAGTTTTTGGTGCCGTTGTCGGGGAATGTTCGAGTTTGGACAACTAACGGTTTATTTTGTTGCTTAGATTAGGAAAAAATTTTCTTTTTGATTTAGAGTCTTCTATTATTGTTTTTGGTTTAAATTTTTTTTAAACCCTTATTTTCTCTTTTTAAATTTTTCAAAAATTTTTATAAACTGATAATTGAGTTTTTCTATTTGAGTTTAGTTTCATATTTTAAGTTTGGTGTCAAATACATGTTTTTTATCTCTTTTAAATTTTCGAATTTGTGTTCATTGTTCTTTCTTAATCTTCAAGTTATTCTTGTTTATTTCCCTTGTTTGATCTTTAGTTTTCCTTGTTTTGTGATTTTTCTTGTTTTTCTTGTGCATTTTCGAATTATTAGTATCCAAAAAAAAACAAAAAAAAAACAAAAATTTTATACCTTATTAAAACACGTTAAATTTATAGCTCAATTGGCTAGAGCGTTGTGCTTATGTTCTTGGTAATTGTGTATCTTGTTTTTAAAAATTTTTCAAAAATAATTTTTCTTTGAATAAATCTTGTGCCAAACTTTAAGTTTAGTGTTCTCCTGTTAACTTTTCTTTAGTTTTCAAAAATTTTATTTTGGTTTTCTAAAAATTTTAAGTTTGGTGTTCTTTCTTCATGTTCTTGTTGTTCTTGTGAGTCTTCAAAGTGTTCTTGAGTCTTCCTTGTGTTTTGATCTTAAAATTTTTAAGTTTGGTGTTCCTTGGTGTTTTCCCTCCAAAGTTTTCGAAAATAAGGAGCATTAGATCTAAAAATTTTAAGTTGTGTGTCTTTTGTGTGTTTTTATTTTTCATCATAAACTTCAAAAATAAAAAAAATATCTTCTCTAACTATTTTTGAGCAAATATTTCGAAATTTTTTCAAAAAAATTCAGATTTTTATTTTAAAATTTCTATTTTATCTTATCTTATTTCAAATTTCAAATTTCAAAACTTTTTAATTTAAATTCCTTATCTTCTCTTACCTAGCTTATCTTATCTTTTCTAATCTCAAATCTTAAAATCAAATCTTTTTCATATCTTTTCTTTTTTTTATTTTATTTTCTTACAAGTATCTTTAATTTTAAGACATATCCTTTTCAAAACTTCCTAACCAATTTCTCTCTCTTCATTTTTTTCGAAAATCCTCACCCACATTTTTTTCAAATCTTTTTAGTTAATTAATTTAGTTTTCAATTTTCTTTTATTTCTTTTTCTTCTAATATTCGAAATTATAGTCAATTTTTCATTTATTTTATTTTATTTTATTTTAATTTCGGTTTTCAAATATATATATTATTTTATTTTATTTGCAATCCGCATCATCTCCCTTTCTCCATCATGGACCTAAGTGGAAATGAACAGTCCAGAAGGACTCTGGGGTCATATGCTAACCCCACTACTGCTGCATATGGGAGTAGCATCTGTATACCTCCCATCAAAGCAAGCAGTTTTGAGCTAAATCCTCAGCTCATTGTCATGGTGCAGCAAAACTGCCAGTATTCCGGTCTTCCACAGGAAGAACCTACTGAGTTTCTGGCACAATTCTTGCAAATTGCTGACAAAGTACGTGACAAGGAGGTAGATCAGGATGTATACAGACTGTTACTGTTTCCGTTTGCTATAAAAGATCAAGCTAAAAGGTGGTTAAATAACCAGCCCACAGCAAGCATAAGGACATGGAAACAGTTATCAGACAAATTCCTGAATCAATATTTCCCTCCAAAAAGGATGACACAGCTAAGGCTGGACATCCAAGGCTTTAAACAAGAGGATGATGAATCCCTTTATAATGCCTGGGAGAGGTACAGAGGGATGCTATGGAAATACCCCTCTGAAATGTTTTCAGAGTGGGTACAATTAGACATCTTCTACTATGGGCTTACAGAAGGAGCTCAGATGTCCCTAGACCACTCAGCTGGTGGATCTATACACATGAGGAAAACTATTGAAGAGGCTCAAGAGCTTATTGATATAGTTTCTAGAAACCAGCATCTGTACATAAGTAATGGGTCCTCCATAAAAGAAGAAGCCAAAGCAGTGTCTACTGAACTTGGTCCTCCAGAACAAGTTGCTGAACTCAATCAACAATTGTGCTTTCTAACAAAACAGCTAACAGAATTCAAGGAGATACTACAAGACACTAAAAATGCTAATAAAAATATGGAGGCACAATTAAATCAGACAAAACAGCAGTTATCAAAGCAGATAACAGAAGAGTGCCAGGCAGTTCAATTAAGAAGTGGAAAAACATTAAATATCCCACTTCAGAGCAGTAGAAAGCCAAGAAAAGAACAACTGACAGAGGATGAGCAAAATATTATCCAACATCCCTCTGAGGACAGTAAGGGCCCAGAGAGGAACAACTCTGGCGTTCAAATGCCAGAAAGGATGCAAGGTTGGCGTTAAACGCCCAACCCATGCGCAGTTCTGGCATTCAAACGCCAGGAACAGGCAAGGAGCTGGCGTCAAACGCCCAATAGAAGCTCAGTTCTGGCGTTCAAATGCCAGACACAGGTAGGAAGTTGGCGTCCAACGCCAATCAAGCTTCCAACCCTGGCATTCAAACGCCAGTGAGGGATCAGACACATACAAGTGCTGATAACAACCCCTCTAAAAAGGCTTCTCCAACCACTTCTATAAGAAATAAACCTGCAGCAACTAAGGTTGAGGAATATAAAGCCAAGATGCCTTATCCTCAAAAACTCCGTCAAGAGGAGCAGGATAAGCAATTTGCCCGCTTTGCAGACTATCTCAGGACTCTTGAAATAAAGATTCTGTTTGCACAGGCACTTGAGCAAATACCCTCTTATGCCAAGTTCATGAAATATATCTTGAGTCATAAGAAGGATTGGAGAGAAACTGAAAGAGTTCTCCTCACTGAAGAATGCAGTGCAGTCATTCTGAAAAGCTTCCCAGAAAAGCTTAAAGATCCCGGGAGCTTTATGATACCATGCATATTAGAGGGTAATTTCACCAAGACAGCTTTATGTGATCTTGGGGCAAGCATCAACCTAATCCCTGCATCCACTATCAGAAAGCTTGGCTTGACTGAAGAGGTCAAACCAACCCGGATCTGTCTTCAACTTGCTGATGGCTCCATTAATACCCATCAGGCATAATTGAGGACATGATTGTCAAGGTTGGGCCATTTGCCTTCCTTACTGACTTTGTAGTGCTGGAAATAGAGGAGCACAAGAGTGCAACTCTCATTCTAGAAAGACCATTCCTAGCAACTGGACGAACCCTCATTGACGTCCAAAAAGGGGAGATAGCCCTGAGAGTCAATGAGGATGAGTTTAAGTTGAATGTTGTCAAAGCTATGCAACATCCAGACACATCAGACAACTGCCTGAGCATTGATATTATTGACTCCCTGGTGGAAGAGGTCAATATGACTGAGAGTATCGAATCAGAGCTAGAGGACATTTTTAAAGATGTTCAGTCTGATATGGAGGAACTAGAGGAAATAAAAGAACCTCTGAATACTCCTCAGGAAGAGGAGAAACCTCCTAAACCAAAGCTCAAACCACTACCACCATCCCTGAAATATGCATTTCTGGGAGAAGGTGACACTTTTCCTGTAATCATAAGCTCTGCTTTAGAGCCACAGGAAGAGAAAGCACTAATTCAGGTGCTAAGGACCCACAAGACAGCTCTTGGGTGGTCCATAAGTGATCTTAAGGGCATTAGCCCAGCCAGATGCATGCACAAGATCCTATTGGAGGATGATGCTAAGCCAGTGGTTCAACCACAGAGCCGGCTGAATCCCGCCATAAAGGAGGTGGTGCAGAAAGAGGTCACTAAGTTACTAGAGGCTGGGGTTATTTATCCTATTTCTGATAGCCCCTGGGTGAGTCCTGTCCATGTTGTTCCTAAGAAGGGAGGTATGACAGTGGTTCATAATGAAAAAAATGAACTGGTTTCTACAAGAATAGTTACAGGGTGGCGTATGTGTATTGACTACAGAAGGCTCAATACAGCCACCAGAAAGGATCATTTTCCTTTACCATTCATAGACTAGATGCTAGAAAGACTAGCAGGTCATGATTATTACTACTTTTTGGATGGCTATTCAGGCTATAACCAAATTGCAATGGATCCTCAGGATCAAGAGAAAACAGCATTCACATGTCCATCTGGAGTATTTGCCTACAGAAGGATGCCATTTGGGCTGTGTAATGCACCTGCAACCTTTCAGAGATGCATGCTCTCTATGCTCTCTGATATGGTGGAAAAATTT
>NC_029789.2:88876505-88895594 GCF_000816755.2 Arachis ipaensis
GAGTTGCTTGCAGTGGTTTATGCCATTGATAAGTTTAGATCATACTTAGTAGGATCAAAAGTGATTGTGTACACTGACCATGCTGCTCTTAAATATCTACTCACAAAGCAGGATTTAAAGCCCAGGCTAATAAGATGGGTGTTGCTTCTGTAAGAGTTTGATATAGAAAAAAGAGACAGAAAAGGGACAGAGAATCAAGTAGCTGATCACCTGTCCCAGATAGAACCAGTAGCAGGAGCATCCCTCCCTCCTACTGAGATCTCTGAAACCTTTCCGGATGAGCAATTGTTTGCTATTCAGGAAGCTCTGTGGTTTGCAGACATTGCAAACTATAAGACTCAAGGTTCTCCTTCTGTAACCATGGAGAGGAAGCATGAAAAGCTTCTCTCAATACAGAGTCAAACAAAACTCCCACATTTAAACTCTAAGTTTGGTGTTAGGAGGCCACAACCAAACTCTAAGTTTGGTGTTGAGAGGCCCCAACCCTGCTCTGATTATCTGTGAGGCTCCATGAGAGCTCACTGTCAAGCTATTGACATTAAAAAAGCGCTTGTTGGGAGGCAACCCAATGTTATTTAATTATATCTATTTATTTTCCATTGATATTTTATGTTTTTTTTAGGTTGATGATCATGTGAAGTCACAAAAACAACTGGAAAATCAAAAACAGAATGAAAAACAGCATTAAAAACAGCTCACCCTGGAGGAAGAGCTTACTGGCGTTTAAACGCTAGTAAGAAGCATCAGACTGGCGTTTAACGCCAGAAAGAAGCATCAAGCTGGTGTTAAACGCCAGAAACAAGCACCATACTGGCGTTTAACGCCAGAACAGAGCATCAAGTTGGCATTTAACGCCAAGAAAGGGAGAAAAGCTGGTGTTTAACGCCAGAAACAAGCAGCGGTCTGGCGTTAAACGCTAGGATTGCACACTAAGGGCGTTTTTGCATGCCTCAATGGAGCAGGGATGATAAGTCCTTGACCCCTCAGGATCTGTGGTCCCCACAGGATCCCCTCCTGCCACACCTTTTCATACACACTTCTTTCTCCTCCTTTCCTCCTTCTTTTGCTCGAGGACGAGCAAAAAGTTTGGTGTGGAAAAAGCATTGCTTTTTTATTTTTCCATAACCACTAATGCCTCAAGGGATGCACTTTCCTCCACAAAACTATTGAGAGTAAATTAACACCTCCCTAGGAGAATTAAGTTCCAACATGGGACAACTAAGGGTGGAGCACCAAGAGCATTCTATCCTCCTCCATGAAATTAGAGAAGATCAAAGAGCTATGAGGGAGGAGCAACAAAGGCAAGGAAGAGACATTGAGGAGCTAAAGCACTCCATAAGATCTTCAAGAGGAAGAACTAGCCGCCATCACTAAGGTGGACCTGTTCTTTAATTTCTTTGTTCTTTATTTTCTGTTTTTCATTTACTATGCTTTATGTTTATTTATGTTTGGGTCTTATTACATGTGCGAAAAAAAAAGAGAGCAAGAAAAAGAAAAAGCAAGCAGAAAAAGCCAAAAGCTCTTTAACCCAAAAGGCAAGAGCAAAAAGCCAATAGCCCTTAAAACCAAAAGGCAAAGGTTATAAAAAGGATCCAAGGCTTTGAGCATCAGTGGATAGGAGGGCCTAAAGGAATAAAATCCTGGCCTAAGCGGCTAAACTAAGCTGTCCCTAACCATGTGCTTGTGGCGTGAAGGTGTCAAGTGAAAACTTGAGACTGAGCGGTTAAAGTCGAGGTCCAAAGCAAAAATAGAGTGTGCTTAAGAACCCTAGACACCTCTAATTGGGGACTTTAGCAAAGCTGAGTCACAATCTGAAAAGGTTCACCCAGTTATGTGTCTGTGGCATGTATGTATCAGGTGGTAATACTGGAAAACATAGTGCTTAGGGCCACGGCCAAGACTCATAAAGTAGCTGTGTTCAAGAATCAACATACTGAACTAGGAGAATCAATAACACTATCTGAATTCTAAGTTCCTATAGATGCCAATCATTCTGAACTTCAAAGGATAAAGTGAGATGCCAAAACTGTTCAGAAGCAAAAAGCTAATAGCCCCACTCATCTAATTAAGACTGATCGTCATAGATGTTTTTGGAATTCATTGTATATTCTCTTCTTTTTATCCCACTTTGTTTTTAGTTGCTTGGGGACAAGCAACAATTTAAGTTTGGTGTTGTGATGAGCGGATAATTTATACACTTTTTGGCATTGTTTTTAGGTAGTTTTTAATATGTTTTAGTCACTTTTTATTATATTTTTATTAGTTTTTAATAAAAATCACATTTCTAGACTTTACTATGAGTTTGTTTATTTTTTGTAATTTCAGGTATTTTCTGGCTAAAATTGAGGGAGCTGAGCAAAAATCTGATTTAGGCTGAAAAAGGACTGCTGATGTTGTTGGATTCTGACCTCCCTACACTCGGAATGGATTTTTTGGAGCTACAGGATTTCAATTGGCGTGCTCTCAATTGAGTTGAAAAGTAGACATCCAGGGCTTTCCAGCAATATATAATAGTTCATACTTTGCTCAAGGATAGATGACGTAAACTGGCGTTCAACGCCAGTTCCATGTTGCATTCTGGCGTTAAACGCCAGAAATAGGTTACAAGTTGCAGTTAAACGCCAGAAACAGGTTATAACCTGGCGTTTAACTCTAGAAACAGCCAAGGCACGTGTAAAGCTCAAGTCTCAGCCCCAGAACACACCAAGTGGGTCCCAGAAGTGGATTTCTGCACTATCTATCTTAGTTTACTCATTTTCTGTAAACCTAGGTCACTAGTTTAGTATTTAAACAACTTTTAGAGATTTATTTGGATCGGATGACATTTTTAGATTTGAACTTTGTACTCTTTGATGGCATGAGTCTCTAAACTCCATTGTTGGGGGTGAGGAGCTCTGCTGTGTCTCGATGAATTAATGCAATTATTTCTGTTTTCTATTCAAACACGCTTGTTTCTATCTAAGATGTTCATTCGCACTTCAATATGATGGATGTGATGATCCGTGACATTCATCACCATTCTCAACCTATGAATGCGTGACTGACAACCACCTCCATTCTACCTTCGATTGAATGAGTATCTCTTGGATTTCTTAATCAGAATCTTCGTGGTATAAGCTAGAATCCATTGGTAGCATTCTTGAGAATCCAGAAAGTCTAAACCTTGTCTATGGTATTCCGAGTAGGATTCAGGGATTGAATGATTGTGACAAACTTCAAACTCACAAGGGTTGGGCATAGTGATAGACGCAAAAGGATCAATGGATCCTATTCTAGCATGAGTGAGAACCGACAGATGATTAGCCGTGCGGTGACAGCGCACCTGGACCATTTTCACTGAGAGGACGGATGGTAGCCATTGACAACGGTGATCCACCAACACACAGCTTGGCATAGAAGGAACCTTGCGTGCGTGAAGAAGAAGACAGGGAGAAAGCAGAGATTCAGAAGACAAAGCATCTCCAAAACTCCAGCATATTCTCCATTACTGCATAATAAGTACTATTTAATTTATGCTTTTTACTCTTTATAAATATAATCACTCTTATCATTGATTTCCTGACTAAGAATTACAAAATAACCATAGCTTGCTTCAAGCCGACAATCTCCGTGGGATCGACCCTTACTCAGTAAGGTATTACTTGGACGACCCAGTGCACTTGCTGGTTAGTGGTACGAGTTGTGAAAAGTGTGATTCACAATTCGTGCACCAACTTGCAAATCTTTGAGAAACATGATTAAAGGAGAATTGACTGATTAAGCCCTAAACACTGAGCGACTAGAGTGTAAACACATCCGGTGAGGGGTTCGATCGCTCAATTCTATGATTCCATCCCTTATATTGTGTCTTCTCGCAAGTTGTTGAAAGTAATTTTTGAAAATTTTAAATCAAATCTTTGGACATTGATCATATTGCTATATTTTCTTGTCTTGGCCCTAAGTTTCTATTTTGGATTGATTGAGATTCTTTTGTTTGTTTTTGCCAAACTCAATAGGAACCATAGCATAGATATAGATAGATAGCATTTAGCATAGTTTCTTGCATGTAGTTAGATGCATTTAATAAATTGCTTCCCCCTTTATCCTTCTCCTTTGATTGTGATTAGCATGAGGACATGCTATTGTTTAAGTGTGGGGAAATTGATGAATCCATATTTGACAATAAATTTTAGTTTGATTTGAGTGGATTTCGTCATATAAACCCACATTTATTCACCTAAATAGCATGCTTTTGTGGTCTCTCCCTAAGTTGAGCATAATTGTGAAAACATGCTATTTTGTGCTTAATTTAATCACTTTTATCCCACTTTTATCCCATTCGATGCCTTAATGGTTTTGATGAGTGATTTCAGGTGTAATAAGTTGGAATGGCTTAATAAGAGTGGAAGAAAAGTATGGAATTGGGAGAAAACGTGAAGAAATCAAAGAAGAAAAGCATTTTAGCCTGTGCCTACGCACACGTTTTGTGCCTATGCACAAGAGTCAAAATCAGCACTTGTTCCCACGTACAGGTCTGTGCCTACGCACAAGAGTCAAAATCAGCACATGTGCCCACGCACAGCTCTGTGCATACGCACAGGAGGAAAATCAGCATGTGTGCGTACGCACACACCTGTGCGTACGCACAAGTCCCAGCACGTGACTCACTTAATGAAAATCACTGGGGGTGATTTCTAGGCCTCCAGAGCCCAGTTTTGGGACTTTTCTGAAGCTGATTCTTGCTATATGAGAGGGCCATTATTCCATGTGAAAGAGGGGAGAAATTAGGGTTAGTTTAGCATTATGTAGGTTGTTTTCTAAAGAGAAAAGCTCCCCTTCTCTCTAGAATTAGGGTTCTTAGTTTAATTTCTTGTAGTTTCTACTTTTAATTCTTGTTTTTATTTACTTTTCCTTGTCATTTATTGTTATTGCATCTTTGTTCTTTCCTTCTATTTGTTATTTCATTTCTTTTGTCTTTGATGTTTTTGACACTTTGTTATTTTAATTTACATTTAATACAATTTATGTTTCATGTCATTTATTGGTTTATTGAGTTGCTATCTTTACTTTCCTTGCTTGGTAGTTGTAGCATTTATTAATTCTTGTTATTTTATCATGCTTTTCTTTCATGCCCTCCAAGTATTTGATAAAATGTTTTGTTGGGTTTTTACTTAGTTTTTTCCACTCTTGGTTGGGAAATTGGGTGATTGGGTGAAATTAAATTGTGGATGTCCATTCCACATTGTGTGAGGATTGTTAATTGATTTGGTTTCCACTAACACTAAGCCTTCCATTAATAGAGTTGGTAAGGACTTGTGGATTGGGATCAATTATGCCCTTTTGACTTATTCTCGATGTTAAGACTGACTAATTGGGATTAATTTCACACAATTACCATGTTTGTGGTCCATAACTAGGATAGGAATCCTTAATTCCCCAATTCCATCCAAGAGCTCTTTTTAGCATTTAATTTCCATTTTCATTACCTTTACTTAGTTTCATTTAATTTCATGCATCTTTATTTTATTGTCATTTATATTTCTTGCCTCTTTCAACCAAAAATCCGCCAAAGCCAATAATAACAACATTTCATTTGCAACTCCTAGGGAAGACGACCCGGGAGTTAAATACTCTCGGTTATATAATTTGTTTTGAATTGTGACATCTTTAGGATTTAAAAATTTGAGTGAGCATTACTTGTTAGTTTGGAACTATACTTGCAACGCCAATCTAATTTTGAGAAAAATTCCTAGCAGACGGTTATGCTCTTTCAGTGACCTAAAAGATTCTATGGTTACGGTTTTGGTAGGTGGCCTAAAAGTTTCTATGGTCACGGTTTTGAAGAGTGACCTAAAATGGTCTATTGTCTTGGTTTTACAAAAGAGTAACCTAAAGAGAATTTATGGTCATAGTTTTGGAGGATGACTTAAGGAGGGTCTATAGTCACGGTTTTTAAAGGAGACCTAAAAAGGTCTATAGTCATGGTTTTGCAAAAGGGTAACTTAAAAGGGATCTATGGTCATGGTTTTAGAAAGTGACATAATTCAAGAGTTATAGAAATTTAAAAATAATAATTAATTGAATACAAAATAAAACTAAAGAAAAAAATATTTATTATAAAAAATAAAAAAATTAAATTAGATTTTATATAATTTTACATGAGAAAAATCGTTGGTTTGAAATTTTCACAAAATAATTCCGTTGAAGTATAGATCCAAACCAACAGATAACTCTCAGTCAAAGTTTAATTTGTTTGTCACTTAAGTCAAACTAATAAAAATTAAGAGTATTTAAACCTTGGGTCGTCTCTTAAAAGAATTGCAGGGAAGTGTACATATTATTGGTTATGAGTATAAGGGGGGTTTGTAGAGAAAGAGGCGAAAAAGTAAATGACAAGAAAATAAAGCTAACAACTAAAGAAGTGTAAATGCTAAAAGACACTCCTGGCAAGAATTAAGAGTTAAGGCTTCATTTTCAAGTCATTGACCACAAACATGGTGATTATCTAGAGTTAATCCCATTTAGTCATCTCCAACATCGAGAGAAAATCAAATAGGCATAGTCAGTCTTATAACAAGAACAACTAACAATCCTCAATCACCAATCAATATCGGACATCAAAGACAGCAAGGCACCTAAATCCTCAATACCAAACCAAGAGTGCTAAAAATCTACTCTAAAACTAAACCAAGCATTTTGCAAACACTTGGGTGCATAAATATAAAAGCATGGTAAAATGACAATAATCATAAAATCTACAACAACCAAATGCAAAAAAAAACAATAATAACAACTCAATTAAACATCAATAAACAAAGAAACATTAAATTGCATTAATAGAAATCAAAATCAATAAGAGTTCGTAAACATAAAAGTCACCAAAAAGAAAAATTAACAATGTAAACTAAGAGAATTAAGACAAGTAAGCAAGGAGAAGCAAATGAAACTAGATCAAGACAAGAAATGAAACCTAATCTAAGAGAGATTAACATAATTCTACCCTAATTCTAGAGAGAATATAGAGCTTATCTCTCTAGAATATAACCTAAAGCATGTTTGTATTCTAAACCTAATTTCTCTCCCTTATTTCCTCTTGAATTTGGCCTCAAATACCTCAAAAATGAGTTGGACCTGGACTTGGAGAGGTCCAGAAATCACCAGCCATGTTTTCTTTAAGTGAGTCATGTGCTTCGTGTCACGTGTACGCGGAAGGCACGCGTACGCACGACATGGCGAAATCTCGGGTCACGCGTATGCGCAAGGCATGTGTACGCGCAATTGGGCAGAATTCCAAAACTTCATTTCTTCATGAATTCTCCACTTTTACATTTTTTTTTCATTTCTTCAATCCAATCTTTGTCTTCTAAACCTGAAATCAATTAACAAACACATCAAGGTATCGAATGGAATTAAAGTAAATCAAATTTATCAAATTAAAGGCTTAAAAAGCTTGTTTTCATTCTTAAACATAAATTAGGAAGAATTCACAAAACTATGCTATTTCATTGAATAAATGTAGGAAAATTTGATAAAATTGATGACAAGTCATCTTAGCCTAGTTTCACTAGCCTTTTTCTTTTGTTTTCAATTGAATTATGCACTTTCTTGAGCCATAAGCAAGCCAATTGGGTAGATTTTCATGCTTCCTTTGATTTAATCAACCATGTATGAATTCATGCTATTTCATGAGGTTTTATGTTATAATTGTCACATATTATGAAAGAATGAATATCTCATGATTTTGAGCATAGCTTTGATGTGTTTGGTTGATTAATGATAGGTGAAGAAAGCTTGGAGAAAGGTTGAAGCAAGAAGGAATGGCTAGGAGGAAGAGAGGACAAAAAGTTTGAGCAAAAGTTTGCCTCAAACTTTGTGGAGAATTGAAGAACTTCTGTTTCAATCTCACCTTGGGATCTTGTTTAATTCTCTGCTTAATTGAATTTCAGTTTTTGTTACTTGCTCTCTCATCTACTTTCTCTGCAATTTATATTTCCTTTGCAATTAATCTTGTTGGATCTAGGAAGGCATTGAGATCTAGACTTGGTTATCTAGTCTCTTGAGTCCTGAGATCTGAATTCCAATTTTAAATTTAAATTCTGCAAATCACAAATCTCTCAACCAAATCTTGATTCGCTTGACTAAATCAACCACTAAACTAAAATTGCTCAATCCTTCAATCCCTGTGGGATCGACCTCACTCCCGTGAGTTATTATTACTTGATGCGACCCGGTGCACTTGCCGGTTAGTTTTGGGTGTTTTGGAGAAATTCGTTTTTTCCACAAAAATATCCCATCAAAAATCCACCTAATTAAAGCAAATAAATACCATGAAATGTGGATTTATCACATCTCCAATCTTAAACAATAGCATGTCCTCATGCTAAACTCAAGAAAAAAACAAAAAAGGGGTATTGATATTTATTCAAAATAAACTATCTATATACAATTTACCTAAGTGCATACAATTACTTGATCAAAATAAGTCAATTAGTTTCCAAAATTATTTTTTTGGATTCTAAATTGAAAATTTTGGTAGAAGAATTTTGTGTTTTGATCTCCAGCTCTCAACCATTTAGCTTGAGACTTCTCTTTCCAATAACTTTCCTCTCTAGAGTATGCTTCCTCCAATTGAGACTTCAAGACATGGATATTTTTACTCCCATTTATTCCAGAAAAGCGTATCTCCAGTAACTTCTTAAGAAGGTCATCAATGTACCTCCTTGACTTTTTGTTTGGTCTCCTACTGCCATTTGACTATTTTGTGGAAGTAAATCTTCATCTTTTGAGTCAAAATGAACATAGTAGAGCTTTTAATTTGGGAACTTGATGATTGGACTTTTGTGTAGTTTAGAATTCACAATAAATTCTCGTTGCAAGTATAGTTTCTAAACCAACAATAATCCTTTCATACAAAAATTTATTTGTCACAAATACAAACCCCTAAATTTATAAACCGAAGTATTGAACTTCGGGTCGTTCTCTCTAGGAATTACAATAAAGTGTTCTTGTTATTGGTTATGAAGTATGTTTAGACATGAAAGGTAAATGACAATGAAAATAAGCTAACAACTAGAAAGCTCTTGGCAAGGTTGTGAGAATTAGAAGTCCTATCCTAGTTATCCTCCTCAATTGTGACCACAATTATCCATTGCTATCACTTAGTTAACCTCTAACTATGGAGGAAAGTCAAGTGGATGAATCAACTTGATTCCACAAGTCCTAGCCAACTCCCAAGGGAAAGACTAGCTTTAGTGGTATCCAAATCAATTAGCAACTTCTAATTATCAATCTACAAAGGAATTAGATAACTCAAGCGTCACTAATTACTCTACCAAAGTCAAGAGGAACAAAATCTACATTAAAGTCCAACCAAGCATTTCATTAAACACTTGGAAGGCACTAAAGAAAAACATAGTAAATGGATAACAACAATAAAATCTAACAACAATTATTGCAAAGAATTAATAACAACAATCAAAGGAAACAAGATCTACATGAATTACCTCTACTTGAATTGAAAGAGAATAGAAGAAGAAAGAGTAGATCTACAACAAAGTATAGGAAACAAAATAAAAGAAATTACAACAAGAGAATAGAAGAAGATGAATGTAACAACAAGGAATTGAGAATCAAAAGTAGAAGAAGGCATGAATTGAAACCTAGATCTAAGAACTAAACCTAATCCTAATTCTAATCCTAGAGAGAAGTGAGAGCTTCTCTCTCTAAAACTAACTTTCCCTCCAAAACTAACCTAAATTCAACTAATGATCGAAAGTATGTAAAGTATTGATTCCTTTCAATCCTTGGTCCTTTAAATTCATTTTGGCGCCAAAGTTGGTTGCAAATTGGGCCCCACAGCTCTTCAAAATCGCTGGGACGTTTTCTATTAAAATATCATGTGCGGCCACCGATGCGTACGCGTACAGTGCACGTGCGCGTCCCTTGCATTTTCGCGACCCACGCGTGCGCGTGCAGTGCGCGTGCGCGTGCGCGGGGATGATGTTTCTCAAATCTTTGGCTTTTTCATGATTTTTCCACTTTGCATGCTTTCCTTTTCATTCTTTTGATCCATTTCTAGCCTTTTCAACCTGAAATCACTTAACAAACAAATCAAGGCATCTAGTGGAATCAAAGGTGAATCAAATTTAGCTAATTAAGGACTTAGAAAGCATGTTTTCACACTTAAGCACAAGTTGGGAAACAATCATGAAACCATGCTTTTTCATTGAATAAATGTGGGTAAAAGGTCATAAAATCCCCTAAATTAAGCACAAGATAAACCCTACGATGGGGGTTTATCAACCTCCCCACACTTAAACCAAGCTTGTCCTCATGCTTAAACCAAGAGAAAGCAAAGGATATCAACATTTATTCAATGAGATCTAACTAAATGCACCCTACCTATATGCAACTATCTATATGAATGCAACTAAATGCAAAATGATTCTACCTACTTGGTTAAAAATAAATCAATCCTCCAAGACATACATGCACAAGTAGGGCTAAGGTCCCATGACGACTCATGAATCCTACCAATTTAAATATCAAAATGAAGTTCAAGTAGACTTGCAAAAAGAATGCTCATGAAAGCCGGGAATCAAGGAATTGAGCATCGAACCCTCACCGGAAGTGTTTGCACTCTAGTCGCTCAAGTGTGTAGGGTCGATTATCTCAATTCTCCTCTAATCATGCTTTCTAAGATTTATTTTTCTTCTAACAATCAACATATATTTCATGCATGCATACAAGTATCATGAGGTCTTTTCTTTAGGTTGTAATGGGGTTAGGGTCAAGGTAAGGATGCATATTTGGTCAAGTAAGCTTGAAATTTGAATCTTTGATAAGCTTAAACTTCCCACCTAACCTATGACATCCTATACAATTTCAAAGCTAACCTAACTACCCATTTTTCTCACTTTTTCACATACTCATGTATTTTTTTCTTTTCACAACACATATGCATTGATTATTATTGAGCTTCACTTGGGGCATTTTGTCCCCTTTTTATCACCTTTCTTTTCTTTTTTCTTTTCTTTCTATTTTTTTCTTTTTCTCTTTTTTTTTCTTTTCGCAATAAAGCATATACAAAACTATCAATGCATATGGTTTTACATTTGATCAATACATGAGCATGTACCCAATTCCCAATATTTTCAACAAAAATACAAAACTACCCTTTTATTCACCCAATGTCCCAAGTTTTCCCACACTTAAATGACACACACACGCACACACTAGCCTAAGCCAATCAAAGATCCGAATTGGAACATTTATTGTTTTTCACTTTAAAGCTTGTAATGTGCTAAATTAAGAACAAGTGGGTTAATCATAGGCTCAAATTGGCTAACAATGGAAGATAAAAGGTAAGGCTATTTGGGTAAGTGAGCTACATGAAATGATTGCCTCAATCATATAAATGCATGAATACACAAAATAATGGACATAAAGAATCAAACAAATCAAAGATCACAATCATAGAAAGAGAACAATGCACACAAGAAGGGAAAATAAGTGGTTATAAGATGTAACCACATCATTAGGCTCAAATCTCACAAGCTTGTGTTCTTAGTTCAAAAACCATGTTCCAAAATAAATTATTTCAAGCAAGTTCAACAAAAAGTTTTAAAATTGGTAGGTTGCCCTAAAATCAATTTCTTGGAAAAGAAATCATCACCCTAACCAAGTAGTCCTAATAGGAAAGAAGTAGTAAAAATATGTACAAATTCTAACTAACATGCAACCTATCATGTAATGCAACAACTATCTAACGAAGAAAATAATAAAAAAAATTGGTGTTGAAAAGGAAATTGTTACCCATGGAGATCGGTCGAACGACCTCCCCACACTTGAAGATTGCACCGTCCTCGGTGCATGCAAAGAAGAGCAAGGTGGATGGGTTGCTACAATTGATGAGCTCCTTCAAAAGATTGTGCAAATGACTTGTTCGTTGCCCCATTTTAGAAACTTTTCCGTTTTCTCGTTTGGTGGCCAACCTAAAGGGAGAGAAAAAGAAAGAAAATTAAGCCTATAACAAATATATCAAAGCAAAGAGAACATAGGCGGGGGCTAATGCCAAATAAGGGTAAGGTTCTCACTACATGGTAGCTACAACATGTGAGTGAAAAAATAATATAGGCAAAGGGCATATGAACTAACACTTGATGCAAGAGTAAAATCAAAGCATGAAGAGCATATTGAGCATCAAGTTCACATAAGAAAAAGTTGGTCATGAAAGGCAATATGAGGTCATATCAATGCACAAAGACACAATAGTCATACAAGATGAAGCATTGATTTAAAAGTTTCATCACCCATCAATATCAAACAAGTCAAGAGGCACCAAAATAATGCAAGAAAGTCTCAACAATTGAGTAGGAAAATGCAACACCATTATTAAAATAAGAAACTCAAAAAAAATAAAGTAAAAACAGGCTATAAAAACAAAATGAAAATGTAAAGAAGAGAAGTATACAAATGCGATAAACAAAAGAAAATGGAAGATGAGGAAAAAAACTCTTTTTTTTTACCGGCGCGGACGCGTCATGCACGCTTACGCGCCAATGTGCATTTTGGCCTAAGGGCGCGTACGCGCCAGGTGTGCGCACGCGTGGGCGAGGTTGGGCCAAAGGCATAGTGCTGGCCCAGAGTTAGCACAACTCTCGGGTAAATGGTCCAGAATTGCAGGTGGCACCATCGGCGCGCGCGCGCATTGCGCAATTAGCTCTATGGACGCGTACGCGCGGGTTGGTTTGTGCCTTAGGCCCAATTTTTGCATAGTGCAGGCCTAACCTTTGGGTTTTTGGCTAGGGTGAAATTTTTACATCCACGCGTATGCGTACATGGTGTGTACGCGTGGATGGTGCTCTATTTTTCAAAATTTTTCCATGTTTTTTTTTGCACCAATCTAAGCATTCCAAACCTCCAAACAGCTACCAAAACACCCTAAAACCTTATTTAACATATTATACTACCAATTAAACTCAACAAACTAAACAAAACATGAAATCAAACCTATTCTACCAATATTTACAAAAGAGAAAAATGAAAAGAGTTTACCATGGTGGGGTGTCTCCCACCTAGCACTTTTGTTTATTGTCCTTAAGTTGGACTTATGGGGAGCTCCTCTCAAGGTGGCTTGTGCTTGAATTCATCTTGGAACTCCCACCAATGCTTGGTTCTCCATTGTGCCCTAAGATTTCTTATTTGTTGCACCAAATGTTGATGGAGTTCTTCACAAGCTTGGGGCTCCCAAAGTTGATCCTCGTCTTGTGATCCGAGATCCCACACTTTATTTTCACACCCGTCTTGAAGTTGATCATCATTATTAGTCCATCCGGTTGGTAGGCATGATGAATTCTCAATATAGTGGCCAACAATCCTCCTAGACCCATCTATTTGAGCACTACTCTAACCTTTATATCTCATGTTTGAAGCATCAACCATAATGAGCCTTGATTTGCAACGCGAACCATAAAACCTTTTTCGTTTACACTTTATCCCACAAAGCTCCCTAAGTTGGCCATCCGTTTCAAGAAAACCATATTCAAGTGGGATAATAAAGCTAATAGAAATGAATTTCACCCACTCAAATGAAGGAGTAGATGGCAACCTAGGCAAAGACAACTCCAAGGGTCTTGATAAAGCGTATTCAATTCCCATCCTCCTTTTTCTAAGGATTTCCACCTCTTCACAAGACTTCTCAATTATAATCCTTTTTTCAACAATTTTATCTAAACCTTTTCTCCTACTCAAGTCATAAATAGGAGGATGAGAAAAATTTACCTCCACATTGCTTTCCATCTTGTTGGGAGAAAGTTCTTCATGCTCAAAGGATTCTTCACCACTAAGGTTTGATGCTTGATCTTCATCACCAAGGGAACTCAATTCTTGCTCTATCCCATCCAAGTCTTCGTAAGGGATATGTGGAGGTTGTGCACATTCCTTCTTAGCCTCAAATTCGATCTTCTTGGAGGGGTTTTCTTCAACCCTATGTTCCCATGGAGGCTCCGCATCTCCCAAGTCTTCAACCAATTCTTCCTCTTCTTCAACAATTATAGCTTTCTCCAATTGTTCTAATACAAAGCAACTTTCCTCATTCTCCACCAGTCTCTCCTTTATGTTATGCTCTTCATTTGATTCTCCACATGTAGCCATGGGAGTTCCTTAAGTGTTCAAGTTGGGATGCTAACCGGCTTACCACCTCGTCCAAGGCGGCCGTGAATTGTTGCACATCCCTTTTCATCTCCTCTTGTCCTTGAACAAGAACATCAAGGATGTCATCCATTGGAGGTTGGGATGGATGGAAGGGTTCATCAATTTGGGGGAAGGATTCATAGTAGGAAGGTGGTTCTTCTTGGTAGAGTTGTGGTGGTTCAATAATTTTCACTCTTTCTACTTGTTGCACAACACGCTCCATGGTTGCTTGAAGTTGATCCAATGTTTCCTTGAGACGATCCCTTGACTCTTGTTCCTTTTGGATATCATGAGTAGGATCATATGGCTCTTGGATTGAAGGACATGAGTATTCTTCCATGGGAGGTTGTGGTGGAAAGTAGAGTTCATCTTGTGGTTGAAAATTTTCATTCATTGGAGGTGGTTCATCTTGGTAATAATATGGAGGGATGGTTCTTGAAAAGGTTGATGTTGGAATGGTGGTGGCTCTATATGTGGTTCATATTGCTCATATGGTTGTTGTAATGGTGGATATGGGTGAGGGTCATATGAATGTGGTTAGTGAAAAGTGGCTTGTGAGTATGGTTGAGGGTTATGTTGAGGATATGGCTTATAGGCATATGGTGGTGGTTCTTGAAAGTCACAAGGAAATTCACCATAGCCATTGGATTGATATGCATCATAGAATGGCTCTTGTTCATAGTGCATTGGTGGAGGTTGTTGCCAAGAGGATATATCATATGCATATGACTCCTCCCACCTTTGATTATCCCATCCTTGATACACATCCTCATTGTGGCTCCCATTACCTACAACATAGTTGTAATCACACTCATAGCCAAAGTGAGAATTCATAGTGAAAAGAGAAAATAAAATTCAAAAGCTAATAGAAAAATGATGAAACCAAGTCCTAAAACTAGCAAAAACTAACAAGCAATCCAAAAATAAACCTATTCACAATATTCACATATATACAATAACTAATAACATAACACCATTGCAAATCCCCAGTAACGGCACCATTTTGATGATTGGAATTTTGTGTGGATTAGAATTCACAATAAATTCTCGTTGCAAGTATAGTTTCTAAACCAACAATAATCTTTTCATACAAAAATTTGTTTGTCACAAGTACAAACCCCTAAATTTATAAACCGAAGTATTGAACCTCGAGTCGTTCTCCCTAGGAATTACAATAAAGTGTTCTTGTTATTGGTTATGAAGTATGTTTGGGGTTTTTGAGATATTAGACATGAAAGGTAAATGGCAATGAAAATAAGCTAACAACTAGAAAGCTCTTGGCAAGGTTGTGAGAATTAGAAGTCATATCCTAGTTATCCTCCTCAATTGTGACCACAATTATCCATTGCTACCACTTAGTTAACCTCTAACTATGGAGAAAAGTCAAGTGGATGAATCAACTTGATTCCACAAGTCCTAGCCAACTCCCAAGGGAAATACTAGCTTTAGTGGTATCCAAATCAATTAGCAACTTCTAATTATCAATCTACAAAGGAATTAGATAACTCAAGCGTCACTAATTACTCTACCAAAGCCAAGAGGAACAAAATCTACACTAAAGTCCAACCAAGCATTTCATCAAACACTTGGAAGGCACTAAAGAAAAACATAGTAAATGGATAACAACAATAAAATCTAACAACAATTATTGCAAAGAATTAATAACAACAATCAAAGGAAACAAGATCTACATGAATTACCTCTACTTGAATTGAAAGAGAATAGAAGAAGAAAGAGTAGATCTACAACAAAGTATAGGAAACAAAATAGAAGAAATTACAACAAGAGAATAGAAGAAGATGAATGTAACAACAAGGAATTGAGAATCAAAAGTAGAAGAAGGCATGAATTGAAACCTAGATCTAAGAACTAAACCTAATCCTAATTCTAATCCTAGAGAGAAGTGAGAGCTTCTCTCTCTAAAACTAACTTTCCCTCCAAAACTAACCTAAACTCAACTAATGATCAAAAGTATGTAAAGTATTGATTCCCTTCAATCCTTGGTCCTTTAAATGCATTTTGGCGCCAAAGTTGGTTGCAAATTGGGCCCCACAGCTCCTCAAAATCGCTGGGCATGTTTTCTATTAAAATATCATGTGCGGCCACCGACGCGTACACGTACAGTGCGCGTGTGCGTCCCTTTCATTTTCGCGACCCACGCGTGCGCGTGCAGTGCGCGTGCGCGTGGATGATGTTTCTCAAATCTTTGCCTTTTTCATGATTTCTCCACTTTGCATGCTTTCCTTTTCACTCCTTTGATCCATTCCTAGCCTTTTCAACCTGAAATCACTTAACAAACAAATCAATGCATCTAGTGAAATCAAAGGTGAATCAAATTTAGCTAATTAAGGACTTAGAAAGTATGTTTTCACACTTAAGCACAAGTTGGGAAACAATCATGAAACTATGCTATTTCATTGAATAAATGTGAGTAAAAGATCATAAAATCTCCTAAATTAAGTACAAGATAAACCCTACAAAGGGGGTTTATCAGAACTCCAAGCATCCATAACCAGATTTCTAACTTCCTCTATGCCACATCAACTTTCCTAAAATTTGAACCTCCTCTTACTTCGTTTCGATTAAGGGCTTGAGTCTAATAGTATTGGAGATTTATTTGAGTCATTCCCTAATAATTGAAACACTCCATCTGAATTATAAAGATCAATCCAACCCTGTTGTGCTAGCATTTTATCAAATAGTTCACGTGAAAGGCTTGTCCACCATACCAAGGTCGTGCGGCTCATTGTTATCAATAAAATATGTGAGACTAGAAATGGAAGCTGCTAATTTAATGCCACCTCCAACCTTTTTTAGGTGGTTGGTGATGGTACTAAAGTCACCCACAATCAAACAATTGCCGTAGAATTGATGTGCAACTAGTGAAAGTTTCTGAAATTGATTTGACCGAATCTGATCATGAGAGCTTAGGTGAGCACCTATCAATTCCCATTCAACACTTCTCAAAGAATCAACCACCTTATCGGTAATAAAGAACTCACAATATCAACTGAATAACCTGAATGTCTGAATCCTCCTTCTATACTAAGGCAAGTGCCCCGGCTGTTCCAGTTAGATTGTTCAACAACCAATTATTGAAACCATAGCTCTATAAGTTCCTCTCTAAATTGTGTCTCTATATCGGTGAATAAAATATTTTTATTTAAAAAAACATCCGAATAATTTCTATTTATTATATCTTTTGCTTTTTCCATTCTACTCCCAAAAATAATACAGAAAACATTTGTGTGTCATACTGTCATTATCTCAATTAGGTATATCTTTGTCTCCATCTCTTTTCTCTCTCTTTACACAATCCGTGAATCCAAGCACTATCCATAGACCATAGACATTGTTAGCTATTGCTTGAATGCTTGTGTTGCTACTAATAAGTGATAGCCACATGGATATAGATATATGCTTGCTAGTTTAACTTCTATATTTATCATGGTCTATGGTGGATTGTATTCTGCATAGAAAGTTTTCTAAGACTACTCTGGCTAACTATTCCTGTGAAATTATTGGGGGCCTAGAATATTCTATTGCTATAGCTGCTATAATAGTTTTTGCAAATCAATGTGGCCGATTATTGCAACTTTTCACCAGTGATTTAATCAGAGAAATTAACAAATAAATCACTCAGCTCTAATTCATGAACAAGATCATCAAATGGCTCCAGAGGATCAGAAAGTGACATTTTGTTAATTTGCATGTATCTGTCCATACACATATTCAAGAAATTAAATCAAATGTGAGTAATCTTTTTTATAGAGACAAGACTGTATATTTTAATTCTGAGCAGTGAATCTTAGGAACGAATTAATCTGCAAAATATATAGATCGAAGAACCGAAAAGAACTACTTCTATACTGCATATTTTTAATGAAAAAAATGATAAACTATATTCAATTTACATCAAAACATATGGTACACAATATATAGCAATAAAGCTTATAAGATCAAGGAAATTAACCCAAATCAGAAAATTATATATATAGAAGCGTAACAAATTTAAAACAAAGTTAATGCGATTTCGCGGTGTTTTCTCCCATGATGCAAGTGGAATCAGCAGCAAGCACCACAAGAGGTGAAAGTAGAGGAATAGGATCCTTGCCGGTGAAGAAGGAATTGAATGAAGCTGAAGCTGAAGAGGAAGAAGAGGAGGAAGAAGCTGAACCTGATGCACCAATTGGTGAGAAGTTATTATTATTATTATGATTATTATTATAAGAAGGCTTTATTTGAAGTGGACAAGGAGCTCTCTTTTGTAGCCTACTCATGCACCTATTATATTCAAGCTCTTCCCTGTGACTATATATTTGAAAACCTGGAAACTGATCAACCACAGAAGAGTCGTTCGTGTTCATCTTCATCCCCAGCACTAGTAACTCTCTTCACTTGGCCCTTTTTTGTTTAATGGGACTAAGAATTAATAGAGTATGAAAATAGATAGGGCTAGACGATTAGATATGTTGAGAAATAGAGGTTAGATATGAAAAAAGGAAATGAATATTGAAGTGGATTTCATTTGCTTTTTGATTAGCACTACTGCCTTTCCCCTAATGGCCATTAGCATGTGATGTTTGTGTAATTAGAGATTAGACCCTGAGGACCTCTTTGTTGGCCAATAGCTTATTGCCACGCAATCATATGGACTCGATTTACAATATCTATTCTTTTAGTTCTTTTCATACTAATAATTAAAGAGAGCCACTTAAATAAAGATGTCAAAAATATTTTTTTTTAAAGATATTTTTTAAAAACTAAAATTTAACACATATAATTAATTAAATTGTATTATTTTTATTAAAATTAGACTGGACAAATTAGTTTAGTAAAAAAATTAATAAATTAAATTTTAAAACGGTATAAATTATTTTTTTTTATAAAAAATTACTACAATATCCCCAATATCCC
>NC_029789.2:88895689-88897274 GCF_000816755.2 Arachis ipaensis
AATAATGTTTTAGTCATTTTATATAATAATAGTATTGTAGTATTTTTTATAAAAAAATAATATTAATTTAGACAAATTCAAAATTTGATTCACTATTTTTCGGTCAAATTAATTTGTCTGACTTAATTTTGACAAAAATAACATAATTTAAGTGATTATATGTGTTAAATTTTAATTATTAAAAAATATCTTTAAAAAAGACGTTTTTTACATTTTTATAGTAACATCCCCATAATTAAAATATTTAAAATCAAGAATTAATTATTAAATTAATAATCGTCCTATTTGTATCCTTAACGTTTGTAAAAGTGATTCAATGTTATCCTGCCGTCAATTACACATCATGAACGCTTTAATTTGAGTTTTAAAAATCTCTTCTTGAAGTTAGAATACAAATATCTGGGATAGAATCGATGATCCACTCCGAAAAATAGCTCATCAAAAGTTGAAACTAATTCCTACAACATTTACATAATTCACTTTTCTAAGAACATAATTGAATCTAAACACAAATAGTGGATATAATATTAAAATCGAACACATCCAAGTGAGACCTAGTTGAGAATGAATACAACCAAGTGAGAATAATTGAAAAATATAATCTGATTTGTTAGTATAATTGATAATAGGATAACATTGAATCACTTTTATAAACATTAGAAATACAAATAGAACGCTTTAAACGTTAAGAACACAAATATAACTTACTCCAAACATTGAAGACAAAATCGATACTTTACTTTATTATTAATGAACTATATCTTAGAAGAGTATTCCTTACATACACATGTGAGGTAATAAGGCTATGGGTTTGCTGTTTCTTTAAGTAACGACCATTTGCCTCATTCTCTGATTCATGTGAGGGAAGAATCAATGCACAAATTTTAATAAGGGGCCTTAAATTTTTAAGTGACGACAGAGGCACTCCTCAGAGTAATGCACATGACACTAAGCAATTTCTTATATTATTGCATTGTTTTCCACCCACTTTCTAAAAAACTTTCTAAAAAGAACGTTAGTAACATGATTCATCTAATTGTTAATAACGTTTTGCAGCAAAAGTGTCTTATTATTAGTAAATTTGTAAGACCTGTAATATATTTTTGTTTTTGTCCATTAAAATCAATCTTTTAGATATATTTTTATATTTATGAATTTTAATATATATTTTTGTCTATATCAAATTCTTTTATGTATATTTTTGTCTATTTATTTTAGTAAACAATATGAAGATCTATAACTTCATGAAGGTCTCTGCTATTCATGTTCCTCATTGCCTCGGAAGATGCATGCACTTGTAACAACAACAACAACTTGTTGGGCTGCACTGAACAATTGAGAAAAATATCCAAAAGGTGATTTACTATCCTGGCCTCGGACAATTTTTTTAAGGATCACAGGACCTTAATAAGAAAAAAAAAAAAATTTTTTTGTCTTTTGATCTTTAATTTTTTGAGTCTTATTAGTGACTTTATTAATAATTCTTCTTGAATTAATAGAATGTAACACGTTAATCAGTTATCTATTCATTAAATGTCTACTAGGATTAACAGATTTTTTTTTTGTTGAGAAGCTACTATCTTTT
>NC_029789.2:88897583-88898679 GCF_000816755.2 Arachis ipaensis
TAAACAATAAAAAGATTTTAAAAAAATATATCTTCTATTTAAATTTTATAAGTAAAAAAAATTAAAAATTACTAATATTTTTTAGTTCTTACACAATAAATTTAGCAAATATATATGAAAAAAGTAACACAAAATAAATAAAAATTATAAATGGCATCTAATAATTACTCCCCCAAAAACAACGAGGCCCCTAATAAAAAAATTTGTTAATCTTAGTTAGTACTTAACGGACAAATTAATAGTTTAACGTATCACGTAGGCATGTTCTGTTAACCCAAAGAGAAAATATTGAAAGAGGAACTAATTAGTCTCACGGAAGTAAATTTCAAGAGTCAGAAAATGATTTATTTTGTGTTGGAGACCTCGTTGCCTTTTGGAGTAATTTTTAAGGACCGTTTAGGATATTTTCTCTATCCAAAAACATAGCCGATGTTGTCGGAAACGGGCTCCATTTGGAGTTGATACTTTTTTTTTGTCAGATAGATTGGACAACTCCCAATCTTAGGTATTATAACACCACAACGTATTCACACTACATACTCACCCACACAATACTAAAAGGTTCATTCAATACTACCCAGGGAGATCAAATCATCTCATTTAATATTTATCTTTATTATTCAATCATTTAACTATACCACACGAAGCATTACGCTTAAGCCGTAAAATAGAGATGGTGTAATATTACAACCTCTAAAATAAAACATACATACATAACATAGTTGAAGGAATATAATATTCGAGGAGTCTTGAAGGTTGGTTAAAGCAAAATTGTGAAAATAAAAGCACAACACTCAAGATAACGTTTACTTGCGTACAAAGAAAGGTAAAGAATAGATACACATATATGATAAGAGTAGAGTGTCAAAGATACAAATATTCAAACTCCAAGCTCGACCTGCAAAGCCAAAGTCGGCCGGAGAATATTTACAAACATAGGTATAAATATACAGCCCAAGGTATGCCATAACAGAAGACAGAAAACCTGTTTCTCCACGTCGACTTCTATATATATATATATATATATATTGCTACTGCACTGTTCATTCTAGTTCCCACTGCCTTTTTTATTTAAGATTTAATATTAGTTAGTTCT
>NC_029789.2:88898848-88934703 GCF_000816755.2 Arachis ipaensis
CTTAGGAGAGTCTACAAGCTTAAATACATAACAACAATCCATAATATAACAACCCAAAAGCTAGACTTCGCTTGCTCAGAACTCCAGACGTTCAGCGAGGTACGACTCAACCTACATCTGAAAACAATAATATAGATATGGAATGAGAACCAGAGGTTCTTAGTATGGTAATGGTACCCACATAAGTAATATATAAGGTCCCAGGAAAGTTAGAGACAATCCTAGAACTCCGACATGCAGATTTAAAACTTAAAGATTAAAACTGGAAACCATAAGTAGGGTAGTTTGTCTAAGGCTCTTAATCCTTACTCAATTCTAACTAAATTCTAACTTATTCCCTCAGCTTCTCGCCTTCCTCCAATTCTCTAAAACTCTGGTGGAACTGTCCTCGTCACTCCTCTGCCAGACAAGGGGCCTCTCAGTTTGTAGAAACAAACAATACAAGCAATGAAAAAACAAATAAGATGCAGTTACAACAGGTAAAGCATATAGCAAGTAGACATAGTAATGCAAATAGGCAAACCCAGATAATGCAAACTCAACCAAAACAAACAAATGCACATGATGAATGCCTGTCCTATGGCTGATTAGTCTCATCTGTCGGTTACAAAGCCAAACCCGACATGTCCAATAACTATCCCTGGACAGAACAACACATAATGGAATATGCATTACTCGTTTCTCCATGTCGGTGTTTCACCCAACCCAAAATAGGTATTACTCGTCTACTCAGGTAGGTACCTCAAACCATAACCCGAGCAGGGATTACTCGTCTATCCATAGGCCATGACTCAGATAGGAATTACTCGTCTATCCTCGGATAGGAATCACTCATCTACCTCAAAATTGCATCATACATAGGGATTACTCATCTACTCTCAAAGTTATATCTCAGATAGGGGTTACTCATCTATCCTTAAAGCCATTACTCAATATCTCATTCAATTCATCATGTATTCAGCGTTTTAGAAATTCTCAAGCTCATACTCTCCACTTCACAACCTTTCATCACTTCCAAGTTACCACCCTCTCAAGGTTCAACTCCCTCACTATGACTAAAACTAAGTTTTAGGGTCTTAGAAAGTAAAAATAGAGGTTTAGAAGTTTGAAATCATGTTTAGATCACAAAACAAAAAGTTTCTGAAAAATAGGGTCCCGCGTACGCATGCCGTGTTGCACATACGTGGGGGTGTTATTTTCCTCACTCACGTACGCGACCCCGTCCGCGTACGCGAGTCCCCTTAGACAGAACCGATAGCTCGCGTCACGTGGCAGTTGTCCGCGTATGCGAGCATACAATTTTCACTGCTCACGTTCGTGGCACACTCCCGCCTATGCGGACACGCCTGGACAGAACCAAAGAATCACGTCGCGTATGCACTCGTGTACGCGAGCCCCTCAAAATTGCCAGAAAGCTGTTAATGCTGCATAATCTCTTTTACACACCAAACTTTCGATGAGCATAACTTTTTCGTTAGAAATTATTTTTCATCCATTCTTTGAACGGCGTAAACTTCACGGACCTAATTTTCATATAAAATAAGTTTGATAGAAATCGAGGATCTGGAAGCTAAGTTATGACCCGCAAAAATTTAGTCAAAAACAAAATTTTTACCAAAGATTTCCAAACCTCTATCTTACCAATTTCCTTTATCAAAACCAACATTTTACACTTCAAAATACTCCAATTATATCCAACACAGCTTCACATCCTGTCCCTACTTTTTTCAACTTACCATACCTCAATTTGAGCAACTTTAGTCCAACAATTTCTCAATTTACATAGACACAATTTACCAATTACCAACATTCATACTATCACATTCATTACCACATTCATTATTCTTATTCATCATCAATTAAATCATCATTAATCAACATTCATTTCAAGACAACTTAACAATCTCATTAATAATTTTTCAATTTACGAAGACACAATTTACCAATTTCCAACATTCATAAATCCACACTCATTATCTACGTCAATCATTATCATAATCATCAAACATCAACCACAAGCATCAATCACCAATTTATTCTCAATCTAATTCAATATTTTTCATCAAGTCTACTAATCATTTAACATTATCATACATTCCAACCTATCCTATGGTCGTGTAGCCTAAATTTTCACAAGACATTACATATTATCTACGAGAAACTAAAACCATACCTTGGCCGATTTCTCCCTAATGCTGAAGCACCTCAATTTCACTGTTTTCTTAAGCTTTTACTTCACTACAGCTGCACCAAAACAAGTTCCCAGCTTCCAAGGTCCCAAATCCACAAGTTCAATCACCAAATGTACTTCAATTCATCATATTTCAATCTATTTTCACATTTAACTCTATAAACAACATCAAAACTGGCAAATTCAATGATCTACAAAGCGGTTGAGGGCTCTTACCTTTCTCATGCATCAATTGAGCAAGAGCCACTAATTTTCTCAAGTTAATTTGATCTTAAATATCAAGACAACAAAAAATCTCAACACACAATTCGCCAAATTTCAAAATTGGGGGAAGGAGAGACTGGGAGTGAGATTGAGGTTTTCTTACCAAATTGGTTAGCGGACTTTGTAGAGATCGACGCGGTGGTCGCATGACCGCAAACGATGCAGCAATCGGAGCTCCGGATTGGAAGATAATTGAGTTTGAATTTGGTGTTAGATTTTAAGCTCTCTTCTTCTCCTTCCCGTTGGCTTCAGTGTTTCTCATATAATGAGGAAGAAGAAAGCTGAAATTTGGCTTTTATATGTCGGGCCATGGGTCCGGTTTGGGTCCAGTCTAACCGGTTTGGCACGTTTGGCTAAAATTTAGGCCAAAACCTTTAAAATTAGTGTCAAAATTTATATTTTAATTATTTCTTCCATTCTAAACTATAAAACTTAATTTTCTAATTTCTTTAAATAATAATTAATTTATTAGCTAATTATTTAATAATTTGTGGGTTTTACATTTGTCATTTCATCTCAACAAGGACAGCCTTCAACGTCAACCGACACCAGCATGAGAGACCACTCAGTTATGTAAACACAAGCAAGATAAACGAATAATACACAAGTAAATTTAAGTAAAGCAATTAGCACATAGTCATATATTATGCACAAGTAAATAGCCATGACAAGTAGCAAACTCAAACAATTCAATCAAATCTTAGGCTAGTTTCACAAGCCTTTTGTAGTCATTTTTACTTAGTTTTCATGCATTTTTTAGGCAATAAGTAAGTGTTTGAATAAGAATTTCATAATTATCTTGATTCAATCAAACTTTGTTAATTTTATACATTATCATGAGATTTATGCAAGATTTATTTGATTTTTATGAAATGATGCAAATCTTATGATTTTGGCAAGGCTTTGATTGCATATGTTTGATTGCTAACAGATGAAAAGAGGCAAGGAAAGATGCAGGGCAGTGCCACGCTCAATTTCAAAGAACGCTATGCTCTCTAGCGACGCTCACCTATACAGGACGCTTACGCGTCGGTGAAGATTTTTGGAAGATCCACGCGTATGCGTGAATGACGCGTATGCGTGGGTGTGATGTATGCTCATTACGAAAAGAGCGCTACGCTCTTCAAACGAGCTCCTGCGACAAAGCGCAAAATTGGGATTTAAAGTTTAGCCATCGATGCGTACGCGTGCATGACGCGTACGCGTGGATATGACATTTTGGAAGCAAGCACGCGCATGCATAAATGAAGCTACAACGTGGAAGTGGTGTTTTGCAATCCATACGTACGCGTGGGTAGCGTTCTTTGCACGAACGCTACACTCGTTTTGAAAGAGCTGCCAGGGACGCGTGGGCGTGTGTGACGCGTACGCATCGATGTGCCAAAATGCTGAACGATGCGCACACGTGGGCGACGCGTACGCGTCGGTGAACGAGCGCTATGTTGCTTTCAAGAGCGCTACGTTCTCCTGGAAAGCATCACCACTTTACCAGCTGAAGACCCATTCTGACTTACCTCAACAAAGGCCAGAAAGCCCAATCCAAGTACTGGAAGACTGAATTGGAAAGTATATAAATAGAGAAGAATTTGATTTGTTAAGTAGGCTGGCTGGCAGATTTGGAAGGCCAGTGAGGCAGAGACCCCAATTAGGGAGTTCTGCATTCTTTGTATTTTCCTTTTCTGCAATTTTCTCTGTTTTTTATTTTCCTTAGCAATGATGAACTAAAACCCAAATTCATTAGGGGGAGGAGCTCTATTGTAATTCCAATGAATCATTGAAATTCTTTTTTTTTTCTCAATCCACTTGGGTAGCTATAGGATATCTTCTGTTTTGATTTTGAATTACTCACTCTGGAAGGGGGTTTAATTTTGTGAATGCTTGTGTGAGCCTCGGAAGGGGAATCACTTGCATTAGAATTGGAGCTCTATCCTTCACTACTCTTTTGATCAGCACTTTTCGGGAGGAATTGAGATCCTGAGAGTTAGTGTGGCTTATGGATGAAAGAATGTGCTCTAACTCTTCTCATGACAATTAGATCAAGGAATTGGCAAGATTGCCAAGGAATTAGGATCCAATCAATTTCAATCCACCATAGATCTACTCATATGATTGAGAAAGGAGTTGAGACCCATTGATTCATGAAGGATTAGGATATCTCCAATCCCTGATGAATCATTTTCTTTGATTTTCTTCAATTCAGATTTCTTGAATTTCTTTTAATCTGCAATTGCTTACTGTTCTTTTGATTTCCAACACCCAAATCCTTTTATAATTCATGCAATTTAAGTTTCCTTATTATTTATGTTTCTTCACTTTTCCTTTCATGCAATTTAAGATTCAGTTATTTACCTTTCTTGCAATTTAAGTTTCAGCCCTTTTAATTTCTTGCACTTTAAGTTTCAGCCATTTAAGCTTTTTGCAATTTACTTTTCTGTCAATTTACATTCTGCACTCTATTTTCCAGCAATTTACATTTTGTTATTCAACTTTCACTCAAATCATCAACTGTCTGCTTAACTAAATTCATCACCCAACTAAAATTGCTTGATCCATCAATCCCTGTGGGATCGACCTCACTTTTGTGAGTTTTACTACTTGATGTGACCTGGTACACTTGTCGGTGAGTTTGTGTGGAATCGATTTTCCCTCATTAAGTTTTTGGCGCCGTTGCCGGGATTGATTTAGATCAACAATGATTAAGTAGGTGATAATCTAGATTAAGCAATTTTCTTTTGTTTTTTCTTTTAAGCATATTAACTGTTTGACACATTATGTTACCTAACCCTCTAACCACATTCTAACACTAGAATGTCCAGTTTTCATTTGGTTTGTTTGTGATTGTGCAAGTCATGGAGGATGAGGTGCAGGAAGAAGGAGTGACCAACAATGCCCAACCTGCAAGAAGGGTGTTGGCCTCTTACACTATCCCCAATCCTAGACACTATGGGAGCAGCGTCCTTGATAAACCACTATTTTATGGTTTATCTTGTACTCAATTGAGTGGTTTTTATCAAGTCTTTGCACGCTTATTCATACTAATTGCATGTTTTACATTTTCCTTCCTGATTTTGTGCTATGATTGAAAACATGCTTCTTTGGCTTTAAATTACCAAATATTAATCCTCTCTTATTACCATTAGATGCCTTGATATGTGTGTTAAGTGTTTTCAGAGATTACAGGGTAGGAATGGCTTGGAGGATGGAAAGGAAGCATGCAAAAGTGGAAGGAATACAAGAAGTTGAAGGAACTATAAAGCTATCAGCCTGACCTCTTTGCACTAAAACAGTCATAACTTGAGCTACAGAGATCCAAACGACGCGTTTCCAGTTTCGTTAGAAAGCTAACGTCCGGGGCTTCGATTTGATATATAATATGCCATAGTTGCTCTGAGGCTAGGCGATGCGAACGCGCGCTCCACGTGGACGCGTCGCAGTGACGAAAATCAGCGTGGCAGATTTCTTCTCCAGCGATTTCTGGGCTGTTTTCGACCCAGTTTTCGGCCCAGAAAACACATATCAGAGGCTATAAAGTGAGGGAATCCATTCATTCATAATCATCAGCTCATAATTCATAATTTTAGATGTAGTTTTTAGAGAGAGAGAGGTTCTCTCCTCTCTCTTAGGATTTAGGATTAGGATTCCTCTTAAAGGAATTAGGATTTCAACTTTATTATTTCAACTTACAATTTCTTCCGAGTTCCAGGTTCAATGTCCTTTTTATTTATTTTATCAATTTAGCTTATGAACTCTTTATATTTTTGGATTAATTTCCTTTTATTAAATGCAATTGAGGTATTTCAGATTTATGATTCTTATTTAGCTTTTTTATATTCTTGGCTTTAATTGATTAACTGGAGGCTCTTGAGTTATCAAACTTATCGTGATTGATTGTTATGTCTGCTAATTGAATTGAATTCCACTAACTCTAGTCTTTCCTTAGAAGTTGGCTAGGACTTGGGAAATCTAACTAATTAGTCCACTTGACTTTCTCTTGCTTTCGTAAAGGTTAACTAAGTGGGATTAACTTCAATTCTCATAAGAATAACTAGGATAGGACTTCCGAATTTTCATACCTTGCTGAGAGTTTATTTTATAGTTATTTATTTATTTTACTTGTCATTTAAATTACTTGTTCCTTACTTTCAAAACCCCCAATTTACAAAACTCATAACTAATAATAAGAACATACCTCCCTGCAATTCCTTGAGAAGACGACCCGAGGTTTGAATACTTCGGTTATCAATTTTTAAGGGGTTTGTTACTTGTGACAACTAAAATGTTTGTAAGAAAGGATGATTGCTTGGTTTAGAAACTATACTTGCAACGGGAATTTATTCTGAATTCTAAACCGTCAATCTTCCGTTCTTCAAATGGCGCCATTGCCGGGGAATTGCAAACGTGTCCCTTATTATTGGTTATTGTAAATATTTACTTTTTGCTTGTTTGTTTGTTTTTATTTTTTCTTTTTCGTAAATTAAGAGGTTATTACTCTTTATTTTAATTGATTTTTTCCGAAAATCACAAAAAAAAAAGAAAAAAATTTCAGATTTTGATTTTAAAATTTTTATCTTATCTTATCTTAGTTTTAAATTTCAAAATTCAAATTTTTTTCAAAAATCATATCTTTTTCAAAATCTTATCTTATCTTATTTCAAAATCAAATTTCAAATTTCAATATTTAAATTTCAAAATTTAAAATCCAAATTTAAAATTTTAAATTTTAAATTTTAAAAATTAAACTTTTCAAAATTAAAATCTTTTTCAAATTTTTATCTTATATTGTTGACTTTTTCAAAATTCAAAATTCAAAATTTAAAAATTCAAATTTAAAAATTTTCAAATTTCAAATTTCAAATTTCAAATTTCAAATTTCAAATTTCAAATTTCAAATTTCAAATTTCAAATTTCAAATTTCAAAATTTAAAATTCAAAATTTAATTTTCAAAATTTAAATTTCAATAACCTTTTAATTTAAATTTGTTTTTATTTTCATTTTTAATTTTTATTTGCTATTATGAATTCTCACCCCTCTGGTTTCAAGTTTGATTCCAATGTTGTTGTAAGGAATGGAAACTATAATAGGCATCAAGGTTAGAAGAATCAAAGATAGGAGGAGCCACAAGGATTTGATCAACCCTCTTGGCAACAACCCCCTCCAATGCACTATAACCAACAACCATTCTGTGATGCATACCAAAATGATGACTATGGTGGACCCCTTGTAGTTACCAACAAGTCCCGCCATATGCTTATGAATCATCTCCTCAACATAACTCTGGACCACCATACTCACAAGCCCCTTACCACCAAACACCACCATATGACCCTAACCTATATCTACCATACCAACCACCATATGAACCACACCCAGAACCACCACCTCAATATTCACCATCCCCATATCCTTATCAAGAAGAACCACCTTCCTACCATGAACCCTTTCTCCAAAATAATGAACCCTCCTATCCACCCCAACCTCCATTGGATAACAGCGCCCTTAGTGTTATTCTTCAAGGGCAAGAAAAGATGAATAAGAGTGTGCTAAATTTTGCGGCTGCCTTAGGCGAGTTAATAAATCAATTAGCTTCCCAACATTTGAGTACTCAAAGTACTCCCATGGCTGCATGTGGAGAATCAAAAGAAGAGCGTAGCATGAAGGAGACACTAGAAACTTCGGTGGACAATGAGGAACATGGCTTTGTATTGGAACAAGTGGAGGAAGCCATAATAGTTGCAGAGGAAGAAATGATTGCAGACTTAGGAGATGCTGAACCTCCATGGGAAAGTCAGGTTATAAAACCTCCTTCCAAGGCGATTGAAATTGATGCTGAGGAGGGTATACAACCTCCAAGGCATATCATAGTTGAAGACTTGGAAGAGGTTGGTCAAGAGATGAAGATTAAAGAAAAAGAAGCACAGCCTCCCATGCCCTTAGTGAGCAATGAAGAAGAGATTGAATTGGAAGAAAGCTACCAAGAGGAAGAGGTTGATATTGAAGAAACTTGCAAAGAGGTGGAAGTTGTCAGAGAAGAGCACAAGGGAGTGGAGCTTGCAAATTCGTTAGAAATACCTCCCCCTAAGTTGCCATCATCCTTCACAACATTAAAGTGGGTAAAATTCATATCCCTTAGCTTTCTAATTCCACTTGAATATGGGCTACTGGAGACGGATGGTCAACTTAGAGCTCTTTGTGGCATTAAGAGTAAGAGGAAGATGGTTAGTGGTTGGAGTTGTCAATCCAAGGGTTGGTGTAAAGCTCAACTGAATGGGTCTAGAAAGTTATTTGGCCGCTTTAGTGAGAATTCAGATTACTTGCTACCCAGATGGAATCCTAATGATCAACAAGAAGACAGGTGCAAAAGCAAGGTTTGGGACCCCGGAATTCATTCTGGCAATCAACACTCTTGGGGCCTTGTCACTTGCTTTAACTTGCTTGAAGGCTTTCTGCGCCTAGTTTGGGATCCCAGAGGCCATTGGAATCACAAACATTTGTGGAGATTCCTGGATGAGTTCAAGCACAAGCCACCAAAATAAAGGACTCCCCAAATGTCCAACTTAAGGACTTTAACTAAAAGTGCTAGGTGGGAGACAACCCACCATGGTATGATCGCTCTTTTTCCAATTATAATTTTATTTAGTTTTGTTTGTTTTTGAGTTTTATTTTACTTCATTGAATCTGGAATAATTCATAACATCTGCATACTGCATTCTGCATTTTGCATAAAAAAAAACACACGCGACGCGGCAGCGTCGCTGACGCGTCTGCGTCACCAGTGCATTTTGAAGAAAAGAGAATTGAACAGAGAGTCACGCGAGAGCGTGGCTGGAGGCGTACCTTAGGCACAAATATGCCCACGCGACCGCGTCATTTGAAAAATAGCTTCCCCGCGTGTCCGCGTCACCCACGCGAACGCGTGGCTCTGTCAAATCGACGTAAAGGGGTGTATGGCAGTATGTTGGGCTGGAACGTGGTTGGACTCGTGCTAGAAGCACAAACTCTTTCACGTGACCGCGTGCCCCACGTGTCCGCGTCATTTTCAAAATATGGCCATCCACGCGATCGTGTCAACCACGCGACCGCGTCACCCAAAAATTTGGCAAAAAGAGTTTCGAACAGAGAGTTGCGCGAACGCGAGGCTGCACTCGCGCCAATCGCACAAATCAGGCCACGCGATCGCGTGACCCACGCATCTGCGTCACCTGACTTTATCGCGCACCATGCGACCGCGTCACTCATGCGTCCGCGTCGCCTGCACCGCACAACTTATCCAAATCAGCGCCAATTTTCTTATCTTTTCTTTTCTAATCCTAATTTCTTCTATCTTTTCTTCTTTCTTCTTCCTTTTCTTACTTTCTTCTTCTTCATCTCTTTAACTTCTCATCCCTCTTCACTTCCATTCTATTTAGTTAATTTATTTGCATACTTTCATCCATTGCATTATTTTCATTGGTGTTAGAAATTTATTTGGGTCATTATTTTCTATATTTTTGTGGATTATTAAAGGAATTGTTTGCAATTATATATTACTTTTTAAAAGGTTGATTGCATGTTCAATTTAATACTTTCAATAGCTTATTTACCATGCTTGCTATGTGTTTGTGTAAAAGCCCGTATGACATTGTGCACTATTTTTCGATTTCTTTCTATCTACTACTCTAAATGCTTGCTTTTCACAAAACCCTTTTTATATTTTATTACTTAAATATAATTTTTATTACAAACATGTTGTTAGACTTGGTAATCTAACTTGGACATTGAATGCTTGATCTATGCTACTCATGCCTTTGCCAGCATGCCAATAAACATCTTGTATTTAATTGTCATTACATGCACTTGCTATATTTCCATTGATGAACTTTTCACATGCAGTCATGACCATGTGTTAACGTCATTCTTTTTTATTGTGCATTGATTACCACCTTTCCTGCTCTCTTCCTTGATCTAACCATTAGCTTTAAAAAAAGTTACTTTCTTTTTCCCTTTTTAGGATGGCCACCAAGAAGGGTAAAGAGAAAGCTACTCCTAAACCACCGGCAAGGAAAGGAACAAAAAGAGCCACAGCTGAGGAACCACAACCCCCGTCCACTTGTACATCTTAGCATACACCGAGGACGGTGCAATCTTTAAGTGTGGGGAGGTCGATACCGATCTCCATGGGTTAGTTACTCTTCTATCTCAACACCAATAGTTTATTTTCCTTGTTAGTTGTTGCATTTGCATGTTTGATTGCATGATTATTTGATTTTGTGCATATTTTACCACTTGGTTGAAGTAATATTTTTTTTTCAAGAAACTTTTTAGAGCATTTCACTATTTTGAATAAAATTTAATGTTAAACTTGTTTGAAGAAATATTATACTGGAACTTGGTTTAGAGCTTGAACATACAAAACCTGTAAGATTTTGAGCCTATTTGATTGGTTGCATTTTATCAACCAAAATTTTATTTTTGGTGTGGGTTGTTCTCTCTAAAATTGTGATCTTTGTCTTGCTTAATTCTATATTTCTATTATTTGATGTATGCATACACTTACATGATTCAGGCCTTTTTTTCACTGAGCTTGCATACCCATATGGCCTTACCCTTTCATTATTCTTTGCAAACCAATGTTGAGCCTATTATACCCCTTTGTTCTTTACTTTAGCACATCATTAACTCTAAGAGAAAAACAATAATGTCCTTAATTTGAATCCTTGGTTAGCTTAGACTAGTGAGAGTGCTCATGAATTAAGTGTGGGGAAGTTGAATTTGGAAACATTTGGTTTGAGAATTGAGTATGTTAGAATTTTCTGAAAATGTGAAAGAAATGTTTAGGACATGATTCATGCATCCAATAATTTAATCATATGCATTGAGAAAAATAAAAGAAAAGAAAAAAATATATATATAAAATATAAAAAAAAAGAGAGAAGTGAGAAAAAGAAAAAAAAAAGAGCAATTAAGCAAAAAGGGGACAAAATGGCCCAAAGTAAGTGAAAGCAATGCATATGTACTGTACTTGAAATTAGAATGCATGAATATGTGAAAAACATGGTTAATGGATAGTTAGATGTTGTATTATGATTACATGGATTGTCTAAGTTAGGTGGAAAGTTTAAGTTAATTAAGGATTCAGATTTTAGTCCACTTGGCCAAATACAATCCTACCTTGACCCTTACCCCATTACAATCCTTAAAAGACCTCTTGATATGTGTATTTATGCATTAAATTTTTGTTGATTGGTAGAAGAAAAACAAGCCTTAGAAAGCAAGGATAGTAGAGAATTGAGAGAGTCTAACCTTAAACACATGAGTGATTAGAGTGTATACACTTCCAGTGAGGGTTCGATGCTCGATTCTTTGTTCCCGGCTTTCATGAGCTATTTTCTTCTGCAAGTTCACTTGTACTTTATTTTGTGATTTGAATTAGTGAAATCCAGTTCATATTTATTCTTGGAGAATTTATTTATTTTTAAACCAAGTAGATAAAAATATTTTGCATGTAGTTGCATTCATATAGATAGGTTGCATTTCATACATTTTACCATTTCTCTTCACTCCTTTATAGCTTCTCTTGAGCTTAGCATGAGGACATGCTAATGTTTAAGTGTGGGGAGGTTGATAAACCACTATTTTATGGTTTATCTTGTGCTCAATTGAGTGGTTTTTATCAAGTCTTTGCACGCTTATTCATACTAATTGCATGTTTTACATTTTCCTTCCTGATTTTGTGCTATGATTGAAAACATGCTTCTTTGGCTTTAAATTACCAAATATTAATCCTCTCTTATTACCATTAGATGCCTTGATATGTGTGTTAAGTGTTTTCAGAGATTACAGGGCAAGAATGGCTTGGAGGATGGAAAGGAAGCATGCAAAAGTGGAAGGAATACAAGAAGTTGAAGGAACTGCAAAGCTGTCAGCCTGACCTCTTCGCACTAAAATAGTCATAACTTGAGCTACAGAGGTCCAAACGACACGGTTCCAGTTGCGTTGGAAAGCTAACGTCCGGGGCTTCGATTTGATATATAATATGCCATAGTCTCCCTGATGCTAGACGACGCAAACGCGCGCTCCACACGGACGCGTCGCAGTGACGAAAATCAGCGTGGCAGATTTCTTCTCCAGCGATTTCTGGGCTGTTTTCGACCCAATCTTCGACCCAGAAAACACAGATCAGAGGCTATAAAGTGGGAGAATCCATTCATTCATAATCATCAGCTCATAATTCATAATTTTAGATGTAGTTTTTAGAGAGAGAGAGGCTCTCTCCTCTCTCTTAGGATTTAGGATTAGGATTCCTCTTAAAGGAATTAGGATTTCAACTTTATTATTTCAACTTACAATTTCTTCCGAGTTCCAGGTTCAATGTCCTTTTTATTTATTTTATCAATTTAGCTTATGAACTTGATAAACCCCGAGTTTGTGATTTATCTTATGCTTATTTTGGGGGATTTTATCACCTTTTCTCACATTTATTCAATAAAATAGCATGGTTTTGTAATTCTCCCTTGAATTGTGCTTAAATGTGAAAACATGCTTTTTAGGCCCTAAAATTGGTAATTTTAATTCATTTTAATTCCATTCGATACCTTGATGTATTTGTTGAGTGATTTCAGGTTCATAAGGCAAGTATTGGATGGAAGAAGTGAGGAGAAAAGCATGCAAAGTGGGAGAACTCATGAAGAAATGAAGGAACCGTAAAGCTGTCAAGCCCGACCTCTTCGCACTCAAACGATCATAACTTGAGCTACAGAGGTCCAAATGAGGCGGTTCCAGTTGCGTTGGAAAGTTATCATCCGGGGCTTCGCAAATGATATAAAATTCGCCATATGTTACTTCGCGCTCAGGGGCACGTATGCGCCATGTACGCATGCGCGCCGATTCTGCCCGTGGGTCCACTTTAGTGAAATCGCCCCCAGCGATTTCTAACTCATTTTGGGTCTAATCCAACTCATTTCTGATGCTATTGAACCTAAGGATTGAAGGGGGAATGAACCAAGTAGTCATAATTTAGTTTTCATCATGTTTTAGGCTAGAATCCTAGAGAGAGAGGAGAGGCTCTCTCTTCTCTCTAGAATTTAGGGTAGTTTAGGTTTAATTTTCTTAAATCTCACTTTTAATTCTTGTTTTGATTTAGTTTTCCTTTTAATTTCTTGTTGTTACATCTTGATCTTCTTAGTTTCTCTTGTTTATTTCCTTTATTTTGTTGCTTTTATGTTCATGAACCTTGTTGGATCTTAATTTTCCTTTAGTGCAATTTTATATTTCCATGCTCTTTTATATTTATCTTAGTTGTTATTGTTGACTTCTTGCTTGTGGTAGTCATGGGTTTCACTAATTCTAGCATTTTGTGATGTTTACTTTTCTTGCACTCTAGGTGTTTGTTAAAATGCTTTCACTAGTTTTTGAGTAGTTTTCTTTACTCTTGGCCTAGGCTAAGGGAATTGAGTGACCTTGAGTCATTGGGTCTCATTGAATTGGTGATTTGAGAACCCTTGGTGATCAATTTGATACTCATTGATGCCAACCCACTACTAATCTAATTAGTAGGTAGGTTGGAACTTATGGGTTGATGTGATCAAGCCTATTTGACGTACTTCAAGCCTAGGAGTAGATATTACGTACTTAAGGATTTGGAAGTAGACTTAATAGGTTGGCCTCTCATAATTATCAATATATAGTTTGTTGACAAGGATGGTGATCTCAATTACCTATGTCTAGCCAAGAGTATTTTTCCTTTATTTTATTAGTTCTTGTTATTTTACTTTCTTGTCATTTAATTTTTTTTGCCATTTATTTTCTTGCCAAAATATCAAAATCAAAACCCCTTACATCCTCATAGCCAATAATTGAGCATTTCATTGTAATTCCTTGTGAGATGACCCGGAGTCCAAATACTCCGGTTAATTTTCATTTGGGGTTTGTTACATGTGACAACTCAAATTTTTGATGTGGGAATTGTTTGTTAGTTTAGAACTATGCTTACAACGAAGTTCTTATTTCTAGAAGAGAAATTCTAAACCATTGAGCAAAACTCATTATCAAAATGGCGCCGTTGCTGGGGAGTTGCAATGGTGTTACATTATTGGCTATTGTATATATTGTGAATAGCTTCATTTTTGGTTTTGTTTGTTAGTCTTCATTAGTTTTAGGATTTGATTTTCTTTGTTTCTTATTAGAAATTGTTTTTGTTTTCTCTTATCACCATGAATTCTCATCACTTTGGCCATGAGTTTGGTTCAAACTATGTTGTAGGAAATGGAAGCTTCGATGAGGATGTGCATCAAGGATTTGGAGATCAAAGGTGGGAGCAGCCCCAAGCTTATGGACAACCTTCTTGGCAACAACCTCCTCCGGATTCTTGTGTGTATAATCCTAATCCTAATGCATACCAATATAATGTATGTGATGACCCTTATTGTGATTGTCAACCACAACCACCATATACATATGACCCTTTCCTTCAACATAGCCCTCAACAACCATACTCACAAGCCTCATATCACCAAACACCTCCATATGATCCCAACCCATATCCACCATACCAACCACCTTGTGAATCATATGAACCATATGAAGAACCACCCCAATTCAACCACCAATACCCTCAAGAACCACCACCTCCATACTATTACCAAGATGAATCACCTCCCATGTATGATAACTTTCAACCACATAATGAATTTCCCTTACCACCACAACTCTCCATGGAAGAACACCCATATCCATCCATCCAAGAGCAAACGGATCGTCTTAAGGAAGAAATGGATCGGCTTCAAGCAATAATCCATCAAAAGGAGCAAGAGGAAGCCCAAAGGAAGGATTATGAAGCTATTGAGACTAACCTTGCCAAAATTAAAGCCAACTTGGACTCATGGGACTCATGCAACAAGCAAAGCATCTCCACAGATGAATGTGAGAAATCAACTGAAGAAAGGAGCATGAAGGAGATTTTAGAATCTCAACATGAGGACAAAGAGATAGGGTATATTTTGCAACAAGTGGAGGAGGGAGAGATTGTTAAAGAAGAAGAAGTGGTTGAAGAGTTAGAGGAAGTTGAACAAGAGGTGAATTTCAAACTTGAGAGCACTTCCACACCAAGTGACATTGTTGATGATTTTGTGGAAGTTGTTGAACCTTCTTCCAATGAGCTTGAATTTGATGTTGAGGAGGATAATGCGCAACCTCCAAGGCATAGTATGAATGATGAAAGATTGGAAGAGGGTGATCAAGAGGCAAGCTCCACCAATGAATAATGTGTGGAAGAAGTTGGTGGGCAAAGAATTGAAGTTTAAAAAGCTTGCCAAGAGGTGGAGGTAGTCAAAGAAGAGCACAAGGGAATGGAACTTACAAGATCATTGGAGATGTCCCTTCCTAAGTCCCCATCCAACATAACATTCAAGTGGGTAAAATTCTTATCTCTAATCTTTACTTTCCCACTTGAATATGGTTTGATTGAGACGGATGGGAAACTTAGAGCTCTTTGTGGGGTTAAGAACAAAAGGAAATTGAGTAGTGGGTGAAAATGCCAATCAAGGTTCCTTATGGTTGGAAACTCAAAGTCTAAGTGCAATGGTTGGTATAGTTCTCAACTAAAGGGGTCTAGGAAGGTGCTTTGGTGTTTACTTGAGATTTCGGATCACTTGCCACCCAAATAGAATTGTCTTGATCAACTTGAAGATGGGTGTAGAAACAAGATTTGGGATCCGGGTATATATGAGGATCAATTTTGGGAACCCTTAGCTTGTGAAGGACTCCATCAAGACTTGTTGCAACTCATTGGAGATTTTGGAGCAAAATGGAAAACCAAGCATTGGTGGAGGTTCCAAGATGAATTCAAGCACAAGCCACCATAACAAGGAGCTTCCCAAATGTCCAACTTAAGGACTTAAACTAAAAGTGCTAGGTGGAAGACACCCCACCATGGAAAACTCTTTCCATTCTCTTGTGTATATAATCAATGAATGCATTGAGTTGCCATTGTTAGGTAGTTTTCTTCTTTTCATACTTTTGCATGTCTTGCTTTGATTGATTGCTTATTAGATTCATGCTTTGATTAGAATAGTTATTTTTGAATTGCATTTTGCTTGTAGTATAAGTTTTATTTTTAGTGTATTTGAAAATTTTTCAAAAACCAAAGAGATTTTTTTTGTTAAATTTGATTTTTGATTGTTTTAGAATGCTTATAGATTAGGAGAGTGCCCTGTTTTTGAAAAAAAAAAGGGAAAAATGGGCATCCGCGCGCGAGTGTACTGTGCGCGCGCCGGTGGTGCATATCACACTCCTGGTACAAAAACCAGAGAGTTGTGCCAAAGTTGTGCCCACTTTGCGCCGCGACCTGACGCGCCAGCATACATGACGCGTCCGCGTCGGTCGCCATCTTCACATCCACGCGTATGCGTGCTATGCGCGTACGTGTCGCTTGTCCCGTCTGCCCACCCGCGCGCACGCGTGCGTGACGCGTACGCGTCGCCTTCCGCGCTTTGTTTCTCCCCTGTTTTCTTTCTTCCTTCTTCTTTCTTCTTCTTTCTTCCTTTCTTACTTTCTTTCCCTTCTTCTTTTCTTTTCAAAAATTCCACTTTTTATTTTTCTTATTTTCATCTTCTTTATTATGTTGCATTTGCATATTATCATTCATTGCATTTTAATTTTATTTTTATAGCTTGTTCATGTTTTCTTTTCTAAGTTCGTTGTTTTAATAATGGTGTTGAATTCTCTCACTCAATTGTTGAGAGTTTCTTGGTTAATCTTGGTGCTTCTTGACTTGTTTGATATTGTTGGGTGATGAAACTTTTAAATCAATGCTTAATCTTATATGACTCTTATATTCTTTGTGTATTGATATGAGCTTGCATGTCTTTCATGACCCACTCTTTCTAGTCGAACTTGATGCTTTTAAGTGCTCTTCATGCCTTGACTTTACTCTTGCATCGAGTGTTAGTTAATATGCCTTAACCTATATTGTCTTTTTACTTACATGCGTAGCTAACATGTAGTGAGAACCTTACTCTTATTTGGCATTAGCCCCCGCCTACGTTCTATTTGTTTTGATATCTTTGTTGTAGGCTTAATTTTCTTTCTTTTTCTCTTCTTTGAGGTTGGCCACCAAGAAGGAAAGGAATGGAAAAGCTTCAAATGGGGCAACAAACAAGTTCATTCGCACAACCTTTTGAAGGAGCTCATCAATTGTAGCAACCCATCCACCTTGCTCTCCTTTGCATGCACCGAGGACGGTGCAAATTTCTAAGTGTGGGGAGGTCGTCCGACCGACCTCCATGGGTAACAACTTCCTTTTTCAGCACCAATTTTTAATTTTTGTCTTTGTTAGAATAGTTGTTGCATTGCATGATAGATTGCATGTTAGTTAGAATTTGTATATATTTTTACCACTTCCTTTTTATGTTAGTACTACTTGGTTAGGGTGATGATTTCTTTTCCAAGAAACTGTTTTTAGGGTATCCTACCAATTTGAAAAAAAAAATTTTCTTGTTGAACTTGCTTCAAGAATTTATTTTGGAACATGATTTTTGAGCGAAGAACACAAGCATGTGAGTTTTGAGCCCAATTGCGTGGTTACATCTTATAACCACTTATTTCCATTCTTGTGTGCATTATTCTCTTTCTATGATTGTAATCTTTGATTTGTTTAATTCTTTATGTCCATTATTCCATGTATACATGCATTTATATGATTGAGGCCATCATTTCATATAGCTCACTTACCCAAATAGCCTACCTTTCATCAACCATTGTTAGCCAATTTTGAGCCTATTGAATCCCTTTTGTTCTTAATTATAGCACATCACTACCCCTAAGTGAAAAATAATAAATGTCCTTAATTTGGATCTTTGATTAGCTTAGGCTAGTGAGGGTGTGTATCATTTGGGTATGGGAAACTTGGGACATTGGTTGAGGTAAAAGTGTAATTTTTATTTTTGTTTAAAATATTGGGAATTGGGTATATATTCACGCACTATATGTAAAACCATATGCATTGATACGTTTGTATATACTTTAGAAAAAAAAAGAAAATGATAAAAAAACATATATATATACAAAAAAAATAAATAAATAAAAGAAACAAAAATATAGAAAAAGAAAGCAATAAAAAGGGGACAAAAATGTCCTAAAGTAAAGTTCAATAAAAATCAATGCATATGGAATGTGAATTAAAAAGAATGCATGAGTATGTGAAAAAAGTGGGAATCATGGGTAGCTAGGTATTGTATTAGAATTGTATAGGTTGTTATATGTGTTTGGTGAGAGCTTAGGCTAATCAAAGATGCAAATTTTAAGCTCACTTGACCATATGCATCCTTACCTTGACCCTAGCCCCATTACAACCTATGAATAAGTCCTCATGATGAATGTATGCATGCATTAAATAATTGTTGATTGTTAGATGAAAAACAAATCTTGGAAAGCATGATTAGAAGAGAATTAAGTGAATCAACCCTATACACTTGAGCGACTAGAGCGGATACACATCCGGTGAGGGTTCGATGCTCAATTCCTTGTTCCTGGCTTTCATGAACTTTTCTTCTTGCAAGTCTACTTGTACTTCATTTTGATATTTGAATTGGTAGAGTTTGAGTCGTCATATGATCTTAGCCTTGCCTGTGCATATGTGTTCTTGGAGATTGATTTACTTTTAATCAAGTAAGTAGAATCATTTTGCATTTAGTTGCATGCATGTAGATAGGAGTATATAGTTTCTTTGCATTGAATAAATGTTCATACCCTTTTCTTGTCCTTCTTTATTCTTAGCATGAGGACATGCTTAGTTTAAGTGTGGGGAGATTTGATAAACCCCGATTTCGTGATTTATATTATGCTTATTTTGGAAGATTTTATCACCTTTTCTCACATTTATTCAATAAAATAGCATGGTTTTGTAATTCTTCCTTGAATTGTGCTTAAATGTGAAAACATGCTTTTTAGGCCCTAAAATTGGTAATTTTAATTCACTTTAATTCCATTCGATGCCTTGATGTATTTTTTGAGTGATTTCAGATTCATAAGGCAAGTATTGGATGGAAGAAGTGAGGAGAAAAGCATGCAAAGTGGGAGAACTCATGAAGAAATGAAGGAACCGTAAAGCTGTCAAGTCCGACCTCTTCGCACTCAAACGATCATAACTTGAGCTACTAAGGTCCAAATGAGGCGGTTCTAGTTGCTTTGGAAAGCTAACATCTGGGGCTTCGAAATGATATAAAATTCGCCATATGTTACTTCGCGCTCAGGGGCGCGCACGCGCCATGTACACGTGCACACCGATTCTGCCCGTGGGTCCACTTTAGTGAAATCGCCCCCAGCGATTTCTAACTCATTTTGGGCCCAATCCAACTCATTTCTGATGCTATTGAACCTAAGGATTGAAGGGGGAATGAACCAAGTAGTCATAATTTAGTTTTCATCATGTTTTAGGCTAGAATCCTAGAGAGAGAGAGGCTCTCTCCTCTCTCTAGATTTAGGATAGAAATTAGGGTACAATTAGGTTAATCACTCTCAATTTCATCTTTCAATTCTTGTTTTGATTCAGTTTTCTCTTTTAATTTCTTGTTGTTACACCTTTGTTCTTCTAGTTCTTATTGTTAATTTCCCTATTTTGCCATTTTTATGTTGATGAATCATTCTTGGATCTTAATTTTTCTTTAATGCAATTTTATGTTTCCATGCTCTTTTATCTTGATCTTGATTGCTATTGTTGATTTCTTGCTTATGTTGGTTATGGTTTCCTTTAATTCTTGCATTTGATGATGTTTACTTTTCTTGCACACTAAGTGTTTGTTAAAATGTTTCCTCTAGTTTTTGTAATTATCAATATACGGTTTGTTGACAAGGATGGTGATCTCAATTACCTATGTCTAGCCAAGAGTATTTTTCCTTTATTTTATTAGTTCTTGTTATTTTACTTTCTTGTCATTTATTTTTTTTTGCTATTTATTTTCTTTCCAAAATCTCAAAATCAAAACCCCTTACATCCTCATAGCCAATAATTGAGCATTTCATTGCAATTCCTTGTGAGACGACCCGGAGTCCAAATACTCCGGTTAATTTTCATTTGGGGTTTGTTACATGTGACAACTCAAATTTTTGATGTGGGAATTGTTTGTTGGTTTAGAACTATGCTTACAACGAAGTTCTTATTTCTAGAAGAGAAATTCTAAACCATCGAGCAAAACTCATTATCAGAACTCTTTATATTTTTGGATTAATTTTCTTTTATTAAATGCAATTGAGGTATTTTAAATTTATTATTCTTATTTAGCTTTTTTATATTCTTGGCTTTAATTGATTAACTGGAGGCTCTTGAGTTATCAAACTTATCGTGATTGATTGTTATGTCTGCTAATTGAATTGAATTCCACTAACTCTAATCTTTCCTTAGGAGTTGGCTAGAACTTGGGAAATCTAACTAATTAGTCCACTTGACTTTCCCTTGCTTTCGTAAAGGTTAACTAAGTAGGATTAACTTCAATTATCATAAGAATAACTAGGATAGGACTTCCGAATTTTCATACCTTGCCGAGAGTTTATTTTATAGTTATTTATTTATTTTACTTGTCATTTAAATTACTTGTTCCTTACTTTCAAAACCCCCAATTTACAAAACTCATAACCAATAATAAGAACATACCTCCCTATAATTCCTTGAGAAGACGACCCAAGGTTTGAATACTTCGGTTATCAATTTTTAAGGGGTTTGTTACTTGTGACAACCAAAACGTTTGTAAGACAGGATGATTGCTTGGTTTAGAAACTATACTTGCAACGGGAATTTATTCTGAATTCTAAACCGTCAATCTTCCGTTCTTCAGTCCTCACCCCAAATGTTCATGCAAATAACTTTAAGTTGAAGCCTCAATTAATCACTTTGGTGCAGAACAATTGTGCTTATGGAGGTGGCCCTCTTGAAGACCCCAACCAACATTTGTCTGTTTTCTTGAGGATTTGTGAAACTGTCAAGACAAATGGGGTACATCCTAACATCTATAAATTACTTTTATTCCCATTCTCCTTGAGGGGCAATGCTGCCCAATGGCTGGAAACCTTTCCCAAAGAAAGTATCAACACTTGGGATGATTTGGTGAGCAAATTCTTAGCTAAGCTCTATCCACCCCAGAGAATTATAAGATTAAAAACAGAGGTGCAAACATTCACTCAAATGGATGGAGAATCACTGTACGAGGCATGGGAGAGATACAAGGCCTTGATCAAGAAATGTCCATCTGAAATGTTTAGTGAATGGGATAGACTTCAGAATTTTTATGAGGGTTTGACTCTAAAAGCTCAAGAGTCCTTGGATTACTCTGCAGGAGGTTCACTGCAGCTAATGAAGAGAGCTAAAGAAGCTCAGAATCTCATAGACACTGTAACCAACAACTAATACTTTTATGCTCATCAAAGGCAACGCCAACCAGCTCCTAAGAAAGGTGTCTTGGAGCTTAAAGGTGTAGACACTATATTGACACAAAACAAACAGATGCATCAACAACTTCAGCAATACATGGAGATGATGGCCAAGAGAATTGATAGATTGCAACTTGCTGTAGTGAATACACAAAGCCAATCTCAAATCTCACATGGATGGAATCAATCTGAAGAAGGTTTTGGAACATTCCATTATCAGCAACAATGCCCTGAGCAGGTGCAATACATGAATCACACTTCAAGTTCGTTCCAACATAACTTCCATGGTGATGCACATAATCCATCCTGGAGGACTCATTCCAACTTGAGGTGGGGTGATCACCAGAATCAAGGACAAAGGGACTTCAACTCTAACAGCTTCAACAACACAAACAAGCACAACCAACCCCCCACTAACAACAATCATTACATACAACCGTAGAACACTTCCCCAAACATCTCAAACAACTTCTACTAACAACCATCACATCCCACACAGCCAAATCCAAAACCTCAAAGAATCTCCAACTTAGAAATGTTAATGGAGAAACTCATAAAAACTCAAGAGATGGCCAGACAAGATTACGAAGCAGCAAGGAAAGATCAATCCATAACAAGCAAAAGCCAAGAAGCTTCAATCAGAAATCTTGAGAGACAAATGGAATAAATGGCTAAACGAATCACATAGATAGGTGAGAAGCAAGCAAATGCCTTCCCTTGTGCTACTGAAGCCAACCCAAGAGACAAAGGAAAAGCTACAAAATGGGAGGAGTGCAAAGCAATCACAATGGAAAGTGGGAAGACCATGGAAAAAGAAGCCATCATTCAGGAAGAATACAACAGAGAAGTTCCACAGGAAGAGACAAAAGAGAGAAGTGAAGAAGATCATAAAACCAAAAATGCACAAATCTCAAAGGGAGACAAGAACATCCTTGAACCACAGCTACAAAAGAAGAAGGAAGGGGTGAAGCCATATGTCCCCAAACTTCCATACCCTCAAAGGTTCAAGAAAGAAAATGAGGATAAGCAATACGCAAAATTCTTGGACATATTCAAGACACTCAGCATCAATATTCCTTTCTTAGAAGCACTTGAACAGATGACATTATATGCCAAATTTATGAAAGAAGTGCTAACAAAGAAAAGATCCTTGAAGGAAGGACAGATTGTTGAGATGACAATGGAGTGTAGTGCTATTCTCCAAAGAGGTTTACCAGAGAAGAAAGATGATCCTGGACGCTTTTATATACCCTGCACCATAGGAAGCATAACTATTGAGAGATCATTCTATGACCTTGGTGCAAGCATAAACTTGATGCCTCTATCTCTCATGAGGAAACTTCAAATTCTTGAGCTGAAGTCCACTCGAATAGCTCTCCAAATGGCTGACAAATCCATTAAGCAAGCACTGGGAGTTGTGGAGAATGTGCTGGTAAAAGTGGGAAAATTCTTTCTCCCAGCTGACTTTGTCATTTTAGATATCGAAGAGGACCCTAACACTCCCATCATCCTGGGGAGGCCTTTCCTAGCTACGGGCAGAGCATTGATAGATGTTGAGAAAGGAGAATTGTTGCTAAGAGTGCATGATGAGCACCTAGCATTTCATGTCTTTAAAACCCTACATGAGCCCACTCAAGAAGAAGAAGGCATGAAGGATAAGGCCAGAGATCATAGCTTAAAGGAGACATTCAAGGAGTTAACTCCAAGGCTTCTAAACCCATGCTTAAAAGAGGTAGAAATGGTGCAACAGACCAAAGAAGTCAAGGAGGAACTAGATCCAAAACCCCCAGATGAAATCCCCAACAAGAAGCCCCCAGATAAAGAACCACCAAGACATGAATTATCTTCTGAGAAAGAAAAGAAGAAGAGGCCAAGAGGGTGGAGAAACAAGAAGATCCCTACTGAAAGCTTCTCACCAGGGGATAAAGTGATGTTAAACACCCAACGAATGAAGGTGTCTCCACAATTGTCTGAGCACTATACTGTGAACCGGATCCTTTCACTTGAACACCTAGAGATCATCAAAGAGCAGACCGGAAGGAAGTTCACAGTAAGAGGAGAAAAGCTGAGGCACTATAATTTTCAGCCTCCATGATTAAAGGACAAGATGTCAAGCTAGTGACATTAAAGAAGCACTTGTTGGGAGGCAACCCAACCAAAGGTAGTTTTCTTTTCCTTTACTGTCTCAGTAAGAATGTTTAGTAGATTTCTCTGCATTGCAATGAGCTAAGTTTGGTTTTGCACACCAAAGAAATTTAAGGGTGAATGTGTAATTCTAAGTTTGGTGTTCCACCACAAATTTCATTAAGAACACATTACACCCTCAGCATGACTAGTTATCAACTCCAAACAATTAGAGAAACTACTCAACAATTATTTAGTTCTAGTCTTAGTTTGTTTTTAGTTTCTGGTTTGTTATCTAGTTCATAGTTTGCTTTCTCGTTCCTAGTTTGTTTTCTATTTCATAGTTATTTTCTAATTCATAGTTTACTGTCTTAATAAAAGAACTTGAGGTTTCATGCGTGTATTAACTCTGCTGCATATAGAAGTAGGCAAGGAACTAAGTTTGGTATTCCCACACCAACTTAAGTTCAGAGAATCACAAGCATAGATGCATGCTAACTATTTTTTAAGTGCTTGGGGAACAAGCAACTTCCAATAACTTTGAAGGAGTTCAACCAATCTCTTAGAAAATTATGCACCATCATCCAAGGACACAAAAAAGAAGACAAAGCTATGGATGATGAGGACAAAAGAAGAGCTAGAAAACACCACCAAGAGGTTGTATTGTTACTTAATTCCCTCTGATTTGAAATGCTTTAGTTGGAAGTCTAAGTGTACCCTTGTTGATTAGTTTAAGTTGTATGGATTCTGTTTGTTTACTGTCTTTTTAATTGTTAATAAGTGTGCTAGTCTAAGTATTTGCTTCACTTTCATCCTGCTTGAATGTATGCTTTGTCCCTTTTGCTTGAATAAAAGAAAAATTATTGTGAAACAGAGAAAGAGTAAAGGTCTGGTTTGATATGAGATAGAATAAGATTATGTGGTGGGATGTGCTGGTTCATTAGTTGATTTATAAATAAGGCTAGAGTCTGGCATAACTTTGAGATATGAACTTGAGTTACATTCCATGAGACTTGACAAGTCATCTTACGCAAGTTTCACAAGCCTTTTGCAGTCATTTTTACTTAGTTTTCATGCATTTCTTAGGCAATAAGTAAGTGTTTGAATAAGAATTTCATGATTATATTGATTCAATTAAACATTGTTAATTTTATGCATTATCATGAGATTTATACAAGATTTATTTGATTTTTATGAAATGATGCAAATCTTATGATTTTGGCAAGGATTTGATTGTATATGTTTGATTGCTAATAGATGAAATGAGGCAAGGAAAGATGCAGGGCAGCGCCACGCTCAATTTCAAAGAACGCTACGCTCTCTAGCGACGCCACGCGTACAGGATGCTTATGCGTCGGTGAAGATTTTTGGAAGATCCACGCGTACGCCTGCATGATGCGTACGCGTGGGTGTGATCTATGCTCGTTACAAAAAGAGCGCTACGTTCTTCAAACGAACGCCTGCGACAAAGAGCGAAATTGGGATTTAAAGTTTACTACTTGATGCGACCCGGTACACTTGCCGTTGAGTTTGTGTGGAATCGATTTTCCCTCATCTGCATGTCTGTCCTACTGGCCATGAACTCACGTGTCAGTTACTTTGCCAGAACCTGACACATCCGGTAGCTAACCCAGACATTGTCCTCTCTGCTGTTTACTCGCTATATAGCATAGCCTCACAGGGTGAGTGCCCTGTACACCTTGCAGAGTTAATACTCTGTACATCTCGTAGGGTGAGTGCCCTGTACACCTCGCAGATAGAAGGAACCTTACAGAGTTAAGTGCTTTGTACACCTCACAGACACACAAGCCTGTATCCCTCGCAGGGATAGTACCCTGTTATATCATTGTACAACCATTCACAATTTCCCATCACTTTCCTTATCCTGTAGGCAGAATAACCTGTATCTCTCGTAGGGTGAGTGCCCTATACTCTTTGCAGGCTGAAAAGCATGTATCTCTTTCTAAACTCATTATTCGTCTCATAGAGTGAGTGCCCTGTACAGCTCACAGGCATACAAGCCTGTATCTCTTTCTAAACTCATTATTCTGCGAGCGGGATAAAATCACCGTCCTCACAACATAAATCTTATTGCCTCTTTATTCATAATCACAACATGAGAGAGAGAATCCTCTACCTCAACTCGCCTATTCATTCCGGGATATAGTGCCCGTCACACTTCTCAATCATCATCTCGTCAAAATCTTCACTCACGTATATAATGTATGATTCAGAGGGAATACTTAACCTCCCCAATCCGTCATCATTCACCAATTATCAATAGCTTAGACCCATAATTTATTTCTCTCATTATCATAATCATTTTTATCATACTCAATCGTAATCGATCTCCGTCATCTCTCATTATCATAACCCTTTTGATCATACTTAATCATAATCAATTCATCATAATCTCTCATTATCAAAATCATTCCCATTATACTTAATCAATCATCCATCCTCAATTCAATAACTCAACTCATAATTTCTCATTCTTAACTTCTTTATCCTCTATTACATCGGCTCTAGACTCTTAACGAGGTTTACAGAGGTTCAGAAGGCTCGGAGAATGGTTAAAAAAACTCAAAATACATATTTTGCAAAGCTGGGTGGTCATCCATACGCATGCCTCATGCGTACGCATGAGTGTGAAAACTAGCATAGTCGTGTAAGCGGACTACCTTCGCACACACGAGAAATTTGGGCAAGAGAGCTCGCACACGTACGCATGACATGCATCGCGTACGCATTAGTGTAAAAATGACAAAGTCACGTACGCAGACCATGTTCTTGTATGCATGGGTGTTGGCCAGTGTCCAATACTCATGTACACATGATAGTTCCCGCGTACGCATGACATATTAGAATTTGAAAAAGCTGATATGCTGCAGAAACCAGTTTTTCAGCCCAAATTTCAAACATTCATAACTTTTTCTACAAAATTCATTTTTTAACCATTCTTGAACCATTGGAAAGATTATTAAACCAGTTTTCATAAAAATCTTGTTTTGTTAAATTCCTAACTCCAGAACTGAGATACGCCTACCAAAGTTGGTCAAAAATCTATTTTTATCCAAAAACAGAATTTTTCAGTTTCCTCAAACCTAATCAACTCTTTATCCCAAAGCAAACCAAAACCAAACTAAAGCAATCCCTACTCAATCTTTAACATCCTAATCTTTCATCAGCTAGCAATTTAACTTCCAATTATAAAATCATCAAAACCACATTTCATCGACAACAAATTTCACAATCTCCAACTCAATCACAAACCTAACCATTCATTCCAATCAATTTCTATCAATAACCAACATCAACAATTCCTCTACTCCAATATTACATTAACAATACCCATATACCCAATTACACAATCATCATCATAATCATAATCACACCATCCACTTATTTCATTTTATCAAAACTTACACGAACTTACCTTTCACAGCCTACAGTCCAAAACTCACGGCCTTGGGCCCAACATTCATCAATTCATCAATTTATAAATTTCAATTTAACAACCTTATAACATCAATCACATCTCAATGTATCAATACAATTCATAAGCTCAACTAAACAACGAACCACCACATAAAAAGCCAAATCCAACAATTCATTAGTTACGACAATTTAATTCCATCCATTCATACATTTCAGCAAAACTATTAAATTGAAATGTATGAAAATAATTAAAATTCTCCCCTTACGATAATTTAAAATTCATTACTTGGGTCCAGTTCACTCGATTTAGTCCGTTGGCCCAACTTTGGGCCAAAACTATTAAGATTAGTGTTTTAATTTGAATTTTAATTATTTTCATTTCTCCAAATTATAAATTCTACTTTCTTAATCTCTCTAGCTCGTAACTAATTTTCTCACTCGCAGTACCAGACAGTCTAAATCGGTACTACCGGTTAAATTTTCAATTCGCGTCCTTACATATTTTTCTGCAGAAAAGTACATTTTTCACTCGAAAAAATTCTCCGAATCTAAATATCACATTTAAATTTTTAAATTATAATTATAATTTTTTCTACCCTTGTTGGTCCATATTTAAATTATTTATTTAATTTTCATTTAATTAGCATTTTACAAAGGTGACCTTTTTCTCCTTTAAATCCCCAATTTATATGAGCCCTAGGTTGAGATTGTGATAAAATTATTTAATAGAGTGGATTGAGTGCTTGGCATTTGATTATTGTGGAATTGAATGCTTGGGTTGCTATCCAGAGAGGAAAATCAAAGAATTTAGGGAAAAATCGTTGTCTTTATGGTACGGGTCTTAGTTTCGGGTAGGCATTGTGTTAAATTATGTGAAAACCTAAGTTAATTGCCTTTAAGATAGTGTTGGATGATGATTGTTGATGATGGTATGTGGCCTAGTGTGTATCATTGTGTTAAATAATGTGATACGTTATGAATTTGAGAATTGAATGTTTTGGTAAGTTTAGTAGAAATTGATGATGTTGTTATGCCTGCATGGATGATTGATTTAATAGATGTTGTGTTGAATTACCTGTGAAAGGCTATGATGTGAAAATTTGGGCCGGAGGCTGTGATAGGGTGAGGTATCGCATACTTGGTAAGTTATGGTAAGTGGTGACATTGTCGTGTTGTAAATTGTTGATGAATTAATAAGAATTGGTTGGATATTTGATTGTTAGTTTTGGTTGTGTGTGGATGTATAAGCGTTATGTGTTTAAGACTTGATTGGAAGTTGGTTGATTAGGTTTTGAATGGTTAAGATATGATTGGAAATTATGATTGAGTAATATGGATGCCTAGTTATTGCTTTAGGGTGGTTTTGAAAGGAAAGGAATAGAGAAACTGGTAAAAAAATGACATTATGTGGAATTTGGGTGATTTAGTGATTTTGTCCAATTTTGACGGGCCATAACTTGGCGCTCGGAGTTCGGAATTCGATGAAACTTGTATTAAATTAAAGATGAAGAATAGAATTTTAAAAATACCTAAGAATAATTGTTCTAACTCGTGCGTACACACACCAAAAGGGAGTTTCCACACTTGTGCGTATGCACAGGTGATGCGTATGCACGACCTCTGCTTTCTCTAAAACTCTATTTTTGACCGTTCCACTTTTCTGACAAGGTTCTAACCCCCTCTAACCTCCATATAGAGCTGAATAACTGATAATTAAGTCTTGAATACACTGAGAAGTGATATGATGAATTATGTTGAATTATTCCCAAATAAACCCTTCATTAACCAAACGAAATTATTGGGGGGATGGTGGTTCGTCCTGCCTGTGGTGAGGACGATGATTGGTGCGTGAAATTAGAACTCGCACAACTTCACCGGCAAATGCACCGGGTTGTCCAAATAATACCTCAGGTGACTAAGGGTCGATCCCACGAGGATTGTTGGATTGAGCAAAAAATAGTTATCTTGCTGGGCTTAGTCAAGAAAACAGTAAAAGCTGGTCGTTGTTGTAAACGCATAAATAGTAAAATAGCAAGTAAAGAAAATAAATAAACAGATTTGGAGTAAAACAATGATGAGAAAACAGTTAAGGTCTTGGAGATGTTTATCTTTCCGGATTAAGACTTCTTACCAACTATTTTAACAACGAGTGATTCATTCTACGGAAACCATAAGTGATTAAAACCTAATTTCTTAGTGAATCAATCTCCTATAATCTTCATCAAAAGCCACTCTTGTGGTTATTTAATTCAGACGGAGGGTGAAGTTCAGAAAACTAGTTTAGTGCCACAAAAACCTCAATTACCCAAAGCTAACCGAATTTTATGTCACATATCTAATTAGTCTAGGTAAATTACAGTTTAGGAGGAGTATTTTCGAGTTGTAGCTCAAGCGAGATAGCTCTCTCGAGAATCAGAAAAGCTCATGTAGAAAAAAGGGTCATACTCTCGTTCCACTCCAGATTCATAAGATTAAGAACGAAAACAACACCTTAGAATTGAATCAGACATTAATCAAAATAGAAGAATAATAACCTTAATCCATAGAAATAAACAGAGCTCCTAATCTTAACTAGGAGGTTTAGTTGCTCATAACTTTACAAAGAAAATAAGTTTCTGAAAAGATGTGAAAAAATAGAAGAAGATATCCTCCTCCCAGAGGTGTGATCAAATCTATCCCCTGGGGAGAAAGGATGTCCCCTATTTATAGTAAAAACCTTTAAGACTAAACCTAGAATTCAAATTCAAACTAAACCAAAATAAAATCAAATCTAGATCAAATAAAATCTTTTGATTTGAAACTTGAAGTCTAAACCTAAAAGATATTGTTTGTAATAAAAAATTAAAAAAAGAAAATAAAATAAGTTAAGAAGTGCTAAATCCACTTGAGAGGCCCAAAGAGGAGTGATTCAGGCTGCTGGGGGGCATTTTACTTCAATAATGGGTGTTAAATGCCCAAAGGGGAGTGTAACAAGGCTGATTCTAGCCCCTGCTGGCGTTTAACGCCAAAATGGGCTTTCAGCGCCGGGAGTTACTCCTTTTGGGTGCTAAACGCTAGGCTCGGCGTTTAGTGCCAGATTTGGCAGTGATTTCAGAGGAAAAGTATAAATTATTATATATCGTTAGAAAGCTCTAGAAGTTGGCTTTCTGTTGCCGTTAAGACCACATCAATTGGACTTCTATAACTCAAGTTATGCTCGTTAGAATGTAAGGAGGTTAGGGTTGACAGCATCTACTATCCTTTCTTCATTGTTGCACAAAACTCTGTCAAATTCGCTCAAAATTTACCTGAAATCCTAAAAACACCACAGAAACTCAAAGTAGCATCCAAAGAGGATTTTTGTACTAAAATATAATAAAAATTAATAAAATCTAACTAAAAACAACTAGAAAATGAGGGGAACAATGGTATAAGACTTTGAGTTGAAAATGAAGATTAAGTCTAGTTACGGAATGGGGCTTATGACACTATTTCTGAATAGCTTTGGCATCTCACTATCTATTGAAGCTCAGAAATATCAACATCCCTTGGAACTAGAACTCAGATGATATTATAGATTTTCTTCTTTAGGCTCTAATTGATTCTTGAACATATCTTTTTTCTTTTTCTTGGTGCTTTGCACCTTTGAGCCTAGCTGTGACTCTAAGTGTTTTATTTTCAAGCTTAACTTGATACATAAACGCCATAAGCACTTAACTGGGGAACTCCTTGAGTTCTAATTTTTCTTTTTATTTCTCCCAGACAGTGGTGCTCAGAGCCTTAAGCATACTCTGTAATAGAATTGGGTCATGACTTTAAGAGTCCAGTCTCAAGGTTTACTTGACACTTTCACACTACAAGCATATGGTTAGGGAAAATCACTCTTTTGAGCCTTTAGATCAGTTTTGACCATCCTAACCATTGATGCTCAAAGCCTTGGATCTTTTTTCTTTTTCTTTTGATTTTTTTTTCTTTTCAATCTTTTTTGCTGTTCTTTTGCTTCAAGAATCAATCTTCTTCTTATTTCAGAGAATCCATAACACTTCTCTATGTTCTTGTTCCTCAAGAACTAATATACTCAATTCCAATATAAAATATGCATAGTTAATCATACATTCAGGAATAGAGATAGTGCCACCACTTCTAGGTAACTAGAACCACTCAATATATGACTCAAAATTTCATGTATTTTACTACTTCTTTTTCAAAAGATTTTTCTTTTAAGCTTAGAGGGAAATACATGAGACATCTTCTAACCATTAAAATTTCGAAAATAAACTACTAAAGCAAAGAAATCCTAAGAGTGATCATGCAAGCCTTGAAAGAAAAATAGAAAAATAGAATGAAATACTGAAAAATAGAAAGAAAGGGAGAATGAAACTCAACCACCTCAGTACTGGTGGCTGCTCAGGCTGTGCTCTTCTGTGAAGATAATTCACCTCCCTTTGGTACCATTGATGGTAATATAAACCTAGAGCTCGCTCTACAACACCAAACTTAAAAAGTTTGCTTGTCCCCAAGCAAAGAAAACTTGGTCCCTTTTTTGGCGTTAAACGCCAGGACTGTTTGTCTCCTTGCTGGCGCAAAATGCCCAGCCTGGCATTTAGCGCCAGAGCCTTCCTGCTCCGGGGCACTCTGTTCTTCCTTCTGAGTCTTCCTGTCCTTATTCTAAGTACTATGCATGATCACAAACACTAGAAAAGCTAGGAAAACTATAAAAATCAATGTCAGATAAAAATTTACTAAAAGAAACTCAAACTAAAGAAAATTGAAATCAAAACAGAATTAAACTAAAGGATACTTATGGTTGGGTTGCCTCCCAATAAGAGATTCTTTACCATCACTAGCTTGACGGTCAGCTCCTTCAAGGAGGAAGATAGTCATAGAGACTCAAATCCTCACCTCTCACTGTGAGCTTCTTTCGTATGCTCTCATGGATCATCTCAATATGCTCAAGAGATAGGATTCTGTTCACTATATGAGGCAGGATTTGGCTTGCAGTGAATACCACCCTCATTCCTGGTGAGAAGCCTTCAGTAGGAATCTTTTTGTTCCTCTATCCCCTAGGCATCTTCTTCTTGGGACCTTCCTCCTTGATGGGTGGTGACTGCTCAACACCAAACTTAGGTTTAATATCTAGAAGAACTGTATGAGTTTCCACCAAGGGAAGAGGCTTCAGCATTGTACTCTACATGCAAATACCTCCTTTGTCAGGAGGTAGTGGAGCTTTAAAAACTTTGAACACCATCCAGTCCTCATGCAAACTCAGCACCATTTTTCCTCTTTTAACATCACTAAGTTTCTTCATTACAAACAGAGGCATCAGATTTATACTTGAGCCAAGATTATACAGGGGTTTGTCAAAAGTAATATTTCCAATAGTACATGGAATCTGAAAGCTCCCTGGGTTTGGCATCTTCCTTGGTAATTTATTCTGAATTAGTGCATTGCACTCCTTAGTCAGGACCTCTGTTTTATCTCCCTTTAAGGCCTTCTTTTCAGAGAGTAAGCCCTTCATAAGTGCAGCAGAGAGAGGTCTTTGCTCTGAAACCTCAACAAAAGGAATATTAATTTTCAGCTTCTTAGAGACTTCCAAGAACGGTGAGTGGTGCTTGTCCTTGGTCTTCTTTTAGGGCTTCTGAGGGTATGGTACTTTAGGCTCCTATACCACCAATAGGGAGTGTAGCAATGTCCTTTTCAATCTCTTCGTGAGCCTTTTCTTCCTTCAATTTCTCAACAACATACACCTCCTTAGACTCGGCCTCCTTGGTAAAGACCACTGTTCCATCTCCTTTTAACGTCTTCTTCCCAGAGAGTAGCAGGCTTTTTACGAAGACCCTATAGGGATGCACCTCCTCCAACAACTCAGCAAGAGGGATATTGTATAGGAACTGCATGAATTGCTCACCCTCAATCTCCTCTTGTGACTTATAAGGGTGTACTTTGATGCTCTCAACCTCTTTTGCTATTTCTGTTAGCTCTGATCCTTCAGTAGTTATGGCCATGCATTCTTCTCTTGAGGTAGGCACTGTGTCATTGAGAAGAGTAAGGGGTCTCTGAAGTCGCTGAGGGTATGGCAATTTGACTTTGTACTTTGGGGCCTTGTGTAATGCAGGATGAGTGTCCAGAGTGACTGAAAAGGGGTTGTCAGGGTGCCTAGGGTGGATGTCTTTTAAATTTCTATTGATGTCTATTACCCTCCTCTTTGGGCGTTCAACGTCCACACTGCTCCTTCCTGGATGTTTTACTTCCATTCTGCCCCCTCCTAGGTGTTTTACTTCCTCTTTGCCCCCTCTTGGGCGTTCTACTTCCATTCTACCCTTTCCTGGGCATTTTACTTCCTCTTAGCCCCCTTCTGGGCATTCTACTTCAACTCTGGTTGAGTGATTCCTCCACCCTTAATTAAAAGTTTGAGAATAAGGGGCATTGTACCAGTTTTTGGAGGAATTTTCCATGTAATTAACCTGCTCAGGTGTACACTGGCCATAGTTGTGAGTTTTACCTTGAAGGAAGTTACCACTCATATTACAAAGAGTATTTGGAGGAGCACTATAAACCTCAGCAACTTGACTCTACATGCTACTCAATTGTTGAGTGAGAAGACTTATTTGTTGCAACATAAGTTTGTTCTGAGCATGGATTGTATCTATAGTCTCTACTTCTTGAGCTTCTTTCCTAACTGGAGTCCTCTCAGATGAGTATAAGTACTGGTTATTGGCAACCATCTCAATGAGCTCATCTGCCTCTTCGGGTGTCTTTTTCATGTGCAGAAAACTACCTGCAAAGTGATCCAATGACCTCTTGGCCATCTTAGAGAGACCTTCATAGAAGATGTCTATCTTGACCTAATCTGAGAATATATCGGAGGGAGGGGGCATATCCTGAGTATCAGCTTGTGCCTCTCCCAAACATCATAGTGGGAACTCGTTCTCTTTCTTCCTGAAGGTCTGAACGTCTGTCCTTAGCTTAGTTAATCTCTGCGAGTGAAAGAACCTGTTCAGGAACTTATTAACAACCTTATCCCAAGTTTTCAAACTCCCCTTGAACTGGGTGTGAAGCCAATCCTTTGCTTGATTCCTCACAGCAAATGGGAAAAGCATCAGCCTGTAGACTTCAGGATCTACTCTATTGGTCTTTATAGTATCATAGATCTGCAGGAAGTCAGAGACGAATTTATTGGGATCTTCCTATGGGGGTCCATAAAATTGACAATTTTATTGCACTAGGAAGATCAACTGTGGGTTGAGCTCAAAATTATCTGCTCTAATAGGAGGTATACTAATGCTCCTTCCATAGAAATCAGGAGTGGGAGGTGTGTAAGAGCCCAGGTTTTTCTAAGTTGTGTGTCCCCATTTAGATCCGTAGTCAACTCTCCCTGTTCCTGCATACACAAACAAAAGACAAAGAAAAGTGGAAGTCTCTATGTCAAAGTATAGAAGACACCCAGTGAGATATTCTAAAAGAAATAAAATGAGATAAAGTAAGCAATTAACTAAAAAAATTCGAAACAACAATAAAAGAATTAACCTAAAATTTTTTGAAAATTAAAAAGAAAAGGTTTTAAATTTTTTTAATTAAAAATTCGAAAATATATAAAAAAGAGTAGAATACTAGTTCGAAAAGTTTAAAAAAGTAACTAGAAATTTTGAAAAATAAAAAAAAATTAGAAAGAAAGGGGTTTAAAAATTTTTTAAATTAAAAAAGAAACGGAAAATACTAAAGAAACACTAAGGTAAGAATTAATCCGCTACTAAGATTATTTGTGAGATCAAAAATGACGTCCCATAATCAATACTTATGTCACGAACCACAACATACTACTCTATCACATATTGCACCATCAGTATGACATGTATATCGAACATTATTTTCATATGCTGGTCAGCTTCCATCCAAAATACCATGTTAATAAACCCTTCACTCGGTAGTGCTGATAAAAATTTATATGTAACTCCAACCTCCTTAGAACCGATTGCGTTCATATTATATAGTATGACAATCTTTACTGTATCTAAAAAATCAACACGATAAATACATAATATCACCGATGAATTATATTCAAATATTACTACTTTCTCACTGTTTTTTGTTATACTATTGGGATAAACTACTTAAAAAAAATTTATTATTAGTCATGTGTATAAAGAAAACGAATAAGGAGAATGGAGAGTAGAAAAATAGATGTAGTATGATCAATAGTTGAATCAAAAAGATTCTTATATACAGTTTTTTTTAATGTAGTTATCTAAAGTGCAATGACACCTAGATAAATTATACACGTATATCGAATACATTATCCCCAATTTTAATCAGAGTATATCTAAAATACTCGGTGCCTGTTTTCTTTAATTTTAAAAATGTGCGTTATCCCAGATGTACAATACCCGTTTTGTGTTTTTTTATCTTTGGGATAGTATGTCCTAAATGTGTAACGTTAATTTAAAATGATAATTTTAACACACG
>NC_029789.2:88934776-88939738 GCF_000816755.2 Arachis ipaensis
TAAATATACTACTGACGAATCATCCTAGAAATTTTCTTTAAACCCTATATTATTATTATTTGCTTATTAACTATGGTTATCTCCATTTTTTTCATTACTGCATTACTTGGCTTTGACAGAAGAATTCACGTGGCAAAACCCCATGTATAGGTCTGTGAGAATGTAGAGACTTTCCGATAATGATGTGATGCCAAGCACGGTGTGCAATACTGAATACGATACGTATACATTAAAAACCAAAAATAGTAAAGGGAGTAAGAAAACACGATACTTTTCTTCCTTTTATATTCATTCTTGGTCCTAGCTTATTATCTTTATCCTCTTCTCCTTTTGAAATGTTGAAGTTGAACCACTCCCGCAATATTTGGTCAAAAAGGAATGTTCAACTTAGGTATGGATTGGTGTATAAATGGATCCTCGTGGATCATTTCACATTTAAAAGAAAAGTAGAATAATATATAGTAGTGGGAATTGGGTAAGGTCTAGATGATAAAATATAGTTTATTGGAGATGCAAATGCTTTAACTGATTAATTCAATTGGATTCCTAATCCTCTATGTTAAAAGCTTTCCTCTCTTATTGGATTGACCATTATTATGCTTAATCAATTTCAAAGTATTTTGGATGATAATCGAATTGGGAGATATAAACTACGAAACATCTCAAAAGATTACAGAACGAATCCTCTTTAATGCTATAAAAATTGACATTATTCAGTGTGCAAATGTTAGGATTAGTGAAGTAATCAGCTCACTTTCATTCACGTTTAAAGAAGTATTGGAATTTTAATCTAATCTTATACATGTAGGTAGCAATCCAATAACTAACAACAAATTCAGAAATAAAGCCTTTAAATAAAACTCAGAAACCATCCATTAATTAAAATTAACCTTAAGGACAATCATTTCAATCTACACAAAATCAGTTCTGTCTCTTCTCTTGTTATGTCTTTACTCTTTCCTCCTCTTTGAGTCATTTCATCACTTCACGTACCAAACAATTTCTACCACTTCTCTTGCTACGCCTCTCTTCTTCTAAGTGAAACTATACCACTCTTTGTCTCTTTCAAGTCATCGATGTTGATGTTGATGATTATTAGATATGGATGGATGAACCATATCAGAAGATTTCTCTTGTACGAAATTTACTAAGCAAACTGATTGGAAGCCTTTCATGCTTGCTCTAGTGATGGTAATAAATTGACCTTTCCATTTTGGCATAAACTTCAAATCTTTTAAGTAAACATACATTCAAATTGTTTTTTAATCATTCTTTTAAAATGAAATTTTCGATCTCTAACATACATAAAAAGGTAATCCGGTCATCGGTCATAAAAAAAACGAGGTGATTACTCTTTTTATAGAAATACTAATCAATCTTACCTTATTTATAGTTGAAGATTAGGTTGTCATTTTATTTTCATCAACAGAAATTAAATGTTCAACGAAAAATGACTAATTAAAGACTAACTTCAGTATTTACTCAATTTTTTAGAAAAATATTTGCAAGATATAGCAAGCTGAATCAGATCTTAACCATCATCAAGTGTATCACAATTCATCTAATAGTAATGCTTAATAAAAATAGAGAATATTATATAGGCCTACCACATAGTAGAGTAGAACTTTTGTGATTTATGTTGAAGAAAATAGGATTTGATCTCCTTTGGATTATTTGGATTCGTGAACTAGTGATGACTGTTTCTTATTTTGTGATTGTGAAAGGACAACCTTATGATTTTTTCAAACCACAAAGAGGTCTCCGCCGAGGAGATTCTCTTTCTTCCTATCTTTTCTTATTTTGTGTAGAAGGTCTCTCTTTCTTGCTACACAAAACAGAACAAAACAATCTCATTGAGGGCATTCAGATTAACAGGCGTTGTCCTAAAGTCAATTATCTTCTATTTGCAGATGACTCTATTCTTTTTTGTAAGGCTAATTCAACTGTTTGTGGAAATATCCTTGATTTACTAACTATGTCGAGTGCTTCAACAGTCAAAAAGTTAATCTTGGCAAGTCTGTAGTTTTTTTCAGTCATAACCCTCCTCTTGACTCTCGCACTCGTCTGGCTGCCTCCTTAAACATTTCACACATAGGAGCTCAAGATAAATATCTTGGGCTACCATATGTTGTTAATAGATCAATGAGAACCACTTTTAACATGGTTAAGGAGAAGGTACAGAAAAGAATTTAAGGTTGGAAGCATAACCTATTGTCTGTTGGGGAAGATTAATTTTAATAAAGACAATTGGGGAGGCCATCCTGATTTATACTCTCTCCTGCTTCTGATTACTAGACAGTCTAATCTCCAATATTCACTCCTTACTAACTCAGTTCTGGTGGGATAAAAAAGGAAATGAAAGACGACTGGCCTGGATTAGCTAGGACACTATGACCTGCCCAAAAAAGGAAAGAGGTCTTGGTTTTAAAGACCTTAAAGCTCAAAACCTTGCTCTGTTAGGCAAATAATATTGGAGAATAGCAACACATTCTAATTCTCTATTGCCCAGAATTTACAGAGGTAAATATTTCAGAAACAGAAATATTCTAAATGCATAACCTGGAACACTCCCTTCTTGGGGATGGAGAAGTATTTTGTAAGGTAGAAATGTAGTGGAGAAGAGACTTACCTGAAGAATAGGTAACGGTATAAACATTCATACGTTTGATGACTCATGGCTGCCTCCCCCATATCTATTCACTGTGCCAATAAATGTTTAACATTCAGCTATTGTTGCTCCCAAAGTAAAAGACCTGATTATTGAAGAAAGAATTTGGAATCAGTCGTTAATTACAGAGATCTTTTCAAGTGATATTTCAACTAGAATTCTATCTTTGAAAATTGAAGGTGGAGTTGACACACTCCAATGGGCACTGAACAAACAAAAAAAGTATGATGCAATATCAGGCTATAGAGTGGCGTACCTATTCTTACACTCTCCGCTTGAACTCTGTCCAACCCATATGCATCAAAAAAACCCCTAGATCAACCTTTGGAAGATGAAGCTCTCTCACAAAATTAAATTGTTTATTTGGAAGTGCCTCCATGGTCGACTCCCGATTCTAGCCCAAATTTACCGAAAATTTTCTGCAATACCGGCACTGTGTCCCCGTTGCCAAGAAGAAGACAAAACAATCCATCACTGTTTTATGGAATGTCCAGTTATAAGAGATACTTGGTCCGATATTTCTTTGAGTTTATGCCTCCCCACTTATCCAATTACTGAATTTTGGTTTTGGTGAAACACCACGACAGAGCAGATTTGTTCAATGGGTGTTGACAATCGGAATCAACAACTGCTTGCTATTTTATGTTGGAACTGTTGGAAAATTAGAAATCTCTTTGTCTTTGAAGAAACTAACACTGCCCCAGCTTCTATTCTCGATGCTTCTAGTAAACTCCTTCGAAATTCAACGCCTCCGTGTAGTTTTTTGTAAAATTAGTTCACAAGTCCTATTCTCTGAAAAGAAGTCTACTTTCACTTCTTATAATTTTGTTTTCTATTTTTCACTATTAAATTTCTTTCTAAATATGATTTATTTAGGAGATCCTCATCATAAACAATATATATATATATATTATAATTAATTTAATTTTAATTTTTTATATACACACACATAACATTTTTGTTTTTTTATACCTAACCATGCATAAAGTTAGCCGCCAATGGGTTGCCCTATCCAATAAGACATGGAAGATATAGCTTTGGTAAAGCCATGGAAATTTCTCACATTAATAATGGAGGGGAGGATTGGAAAAACACTCCAAAATAATAGAGTTTGATAGCTAACTTTCTCAATTCTGATGCAATATTGAGGGGCATTCCATGTAATTTCCTATGTCATGTCCTTTGTCATGAACCCTTTAATTCAAAATTGATATGATATCATTCCAAAGATCATCGTCAAACCCAATCTTTCACAGCAAATAAGACCGAAAGGTATAAAATATGACCATATTTATAACACTCTTTTTTAGTTATAGACTTGCACCCAATTAGGTTAGTCCCATCCAAAGTAGCTGACATAGTGAAATCAATCTCATACTTTGAAAAGATTATGACAATTATAATAAGATTGTGAAAAGTATAAATGGTAATGCTATCCGTACAAATATTTTTTTAATTAAATTTAATTAAATTGGTATAAATCCAATAATAGAAAAAAAAAAGTGTGCATACGTCAAATTTTTTTTCATATTTTTTCAGTACAAAAATTTTTATTAGAGAGCACAAAAATTTATTAACAAAGCACAAAAAATTTTATACGTAACATAAATTTATTGATATATTATAAAAATTTTTACATATAGTACAGAAATATTTATCAATAGTAGAGAATTTTTTGCTACAAAAATTAATTTATTGATTGGATGAGTCAATCTGAACAAGTAGTCCTTACAAAATTTGTGCTGTGTATAAAAAAATTTTCCGTGATATGCGTAAAAATTTTTTATATGCACTAGAATTTATGTGCTGGATGTGTTTTGTTGGTTGAATGTCCATGTTTTAGACATAGAGTTCTTTTCAAAAAAAAATTATTGTTCACTAAAATTTTTATGATGTGTACTTAATTTTTTGTGTTGTGTACTCAAACTTTTATTATGTGCATATTTTGTTGGTTAAGCATCAACGTTCTGGATATGTCTTTTAAAATTTTATGTGTTGTATATCAAATTTTTTGTACTGTGCATTAAAATTTTTATGCTGTGAATCAAAATTTTTGTGTTTTAATTTTCTAAACATATATAAAAAAAGATAAAAAAAGATGATGAAATGATGATAATAACGGAGGATAAAAGAAAAAAGAAAATCAAACAAAAGAAGACAATGACATTAAAAAAGAAAAAGACGGCGTTAAAAAAGAACAAGAGAAGAAAACAATGACCGTGATGATATTGTTAAAGAAGAAGAGAAAAAAGAAAAAAAAAAAAAGTAACAACAGTATGTATATATACCTTTAA
>NC_029789.2:88939815-88940174 GCF_000816755.2 Arachis ipaensis
TAAAATGTGTATACAAAATAAAAGTACAAAATTTTCAAAAGAATTTAATTTTTGTAAAATTGTCATTTTAATTATAAAGATGTCCGATTTTTTAATTATCTTTAAAAAAATGGTATTAAAATACTAGCAAAGTATCAGTCGTGCACGCGCACACACAATGGTCTTATTATGTACATTACTATATTTTACTAAATCATGAAAAATATTATAAAAGCATGGTAAAGTATAACTTTTTGTCCAAAACCTTTGGATAGGTATCATCGTTTCTTTTTTGTCCTGTTTATGACCCAATTGTTTTAAATTGGTAACTCGATAAAAAAATTAACTTATAAAAAATAAAAATATTATAGTCTTCTTTT
>NC_029789.2:88940202-88946998 GCF_000816755.2 Arachis ipaensis
GTAATTAATAATTATGAATAATAAAAAATATAATTAATTTAAATATAAATGAGTATAAAATTAAAATAATATCTAAAAATTATTGTATGTTTTTATTATATAATTAATATTCTTTTTTTCAAAGTTAGGAGTGAGACTCGAATTTGAGACCTCTGGACAAGGATGGAGAGACTATAACATTTGAACTATAGCTCATACTCGTCCGAACTTCCGACGCTTCTGTTGTACTGGCCGAGATCCTGGGTATACTGCCAGTTTGTGCCACATTAGTTTGGGATCTATGCCCGGCATGTCTGCGGCCTTCTATGCAAAGAGGTCGGCATTATCTCTTAGGAACTGTATCAGAGACTCCTTTATGTCTCTTTTCAAAGTTGCCCCAATATTTGTTGTTTTATCTGGGATATCTCTGATCTGGACTTCCACGATCTCGCCTTCCGGTTGTGGACGGAGTTTTTCCTGACCTCGAATACCTCCGAGTTCAATACTGTTGATTTCTTCTCCTTTGCCTCTAAGGTTCAGACTTTCATTGTAACAGCGTTGCGCAATTTTCTGGTCTCCTTTTATCGTGGTTATCCCTTTTGGGGTTGGAAACTTCATGTATAGATGTGGAGCAAGCTGATTTAGCGTTGTCCGACCTATCAGGACATTGTAGGCTGAGCTCACGTCGACTACAATGTAGTCTATGTTGAGTGTCCTTGATCGGGTTCCCTTTCCAAAGGTGGTGTGTAGTGATATATACCCAGGGGGTTGGATTGGAGTATCTCCTAGTCTAAACAAGCTGTACAATTGAGGATGTACAAGTAAATGAGGATGTACAATCGATGAAGAGTATTGAAAGAAATTCAGTTTAACAACCTCAAGGATGACTCCCGAATCAGAGATAACTGATAGGAACACAAAAAAGATAAGCAAGGCAGTAGTTTAGAACTAATCAAGCTGAGTTAACAAGTATAAAATTATAGAAGAAGGTTATCTGAAGCTAGTGATGACACTCTCAAAGTTTAAAAATTTATGATTAAGTACATCTAATACATTTGAATATAAAGAATGAAAAACTGAAAGAGGATCACCTCATGTGCTAAAAGAAAGGTATGTAACTCGCATCTCACAAAAGGGTGACAGAAACATACACCAAAATTGCAATGTGGTTAAAAGAAAATTAAATTACATTTTGTCTAAATAGTTTCCAAGTAAAAGACAGAAAGAGGTGAGGTTTAGAAAATGAGAATCAATTAAGTTAAGGCCACACAATATTAAAAATCCTGAAAGACATTTAGTTGCTCAATCAAATAAGGTATACACTGAAATCACGGCAAGGTTGTAAGAAATCAAAGGTTTGTCCAAGAATTTCCAAAGCTTATATTCAAACAAGCGTGTATAAGTTTTATAACAAATATGGAACTAGTTAAACTGTATTTAGAAAAGGAAACTCCAAGGTAAAAATTTGCTTATCAGTCGGTTTCAAAACTTTATTTAAAACAGTGCATGCCAACTTCAAAACAACTTTGTCAATTTAAAGAATAACTATGGATGCAATTTAAGCGAAAAGAATCGATTTAGATTTCTTAAGAGAATCCAAAACTTATTTCAAAAGTTCACAGCAAAACTCTAAGAATTCACTTGAAATTGCCATCACATAAGAACATTCAAGAATATTAAGATGTGATTAAAAGAAATCAGACCAAACAAGAAAGGATCTTAAATCAAAGGAGTTCAAACAAGATCCATGAAGCATGGGACATCAAACAAGCTTTCTATTGATCCAAAAGAATACAAAACTCGTAAAGAAGGACAATTAAGAGAACAGACAACGCATTAGATAGAAATAACTTCAAGTTGACTTGGACGAGTATGAAATTTACAAGAGAAGAAAAACTAAGATTAATTATATAATAAAAAGAGTATGAGCTATATAATTAATAGTTAGCATATAAAATAATAAGTAAAAACATAGTTTAGTGGCAAACGGAGCATGCAGTCACAAGAAAGACCCTGATTTAAACCATATTTTCATCAAGTTTAAAATTTTCTCTTAATTGATTCGGTTGGAGTAGTTTTTTTTATTGGTTTTCATCAATTTTGACCGATTTTCATTTATTTTGATAAATTCTTATCGATTTTTGTCCTTAAGCGATCCAGAAACTAAATCAGACTAGTTAACAATTCAATTCACTAATTTTTTTGTTGAATCAGTCGGACGGGTCTGATTCTTACAACTATGCATCACATTCTTATATAAGCTTTTTTTTCTAATAAATGATAAAAGAATCGATATTTCACAAAATATACATCGTCTATTAATATTTTTAATGAAATTATAAGATAACATTGAATCGGTTTAAAAATGTTTTGGTATACGAATAATACGGAAAAAATGTGAGGACAATTTTCATATTTGCTCCCAATTTTTTTAGGAAAAAAACTGATACTGTCTCCCATAAAAGTATTACTATAAATTCATATAATGCATCAAATTCATGTGACTGGATTGTATAAGAGACAATCATAATGGAATATGTAAATTGATTACAAAGGTAATGAATAATTCTAAACAGTAAATACTCTTAAAGCAGATTTTATAAGAGACAATCATAGTTAATTGGATGCTAAGAACATTTTTAATACTAGTTTTAATTTTTAATTTTATTTTAGATTTTATAAGAATTTTAAAGCAGATTTTAGTAGTTCTCTAATAAAATAATACAATATCTCTAAGATGGTACCAATTTTATATCACAAATCAAATCCAATACAAATTTTAAGTCTAAATCAATTCAGTTGTTGAAAATATTAAAAAATATATTCTAAAAGTATTTCATTGGAGATACTCTAAGTCCGGTAATGATTATGCATTTTAAGCTATAATTGCCGTTTTCAATTTGATTTGCAATTTCATTCTAGTTCTACGGAGCATGCACAAAGATATGCAAAGAGAATATAGTATTACTCCAAAAGTAACATAGTATTAACTATTAACTAAACAAATATGAGAATCATTAAATGCTTCTAGAAAATTAAATTAGTAAATGAGAAAATATATGTACATGATGAAAGTTGAAACTAGTTTCAAGCTTTTAATTGACTAAGGTTCTGTGTGATTCCAACACTCCAACTCTTGAATGGAGAGAATCACAATGGCAAACTAAAACTAAAAGCAGAAGAGGAGTTGAGAATTACAAGCTACTCTCCCTAAGGTTCAACCTTTTTGAGATATTCTAATGATCCTAATATCCTAAACCTTAAAACTAAAGTCACACTTCATTTGGGGTAAGGCCTTTTTTTTGGCACCTCAAGAACTTTCACTGTACAATGAGAGCGAGAGAGAATATATACTCTTTTCTCAGGAATAAGACTTGACCAATCCGAAATTAACAAAGGATCTGGACTTGAAAAGACCACCAAAGAGAGATCTTGTAGGGGAATCCTGAGGAACAGATTCTTCAGGGGCGCCCTTAACTTTAAGGATAGTGTTCCCTATTGCTTGCCGAATTGATTCTATGGTCTTAGAATCAACTGTGCAACCGGAGGCGCCACGCACATAGAACGTGTTAACAGCTTTGCCTCCTTTCGTGGTCACTTCTGCCCTTGTAACAGTGAGGCTGTTCTCTCGAAAGATACGCGTGACATCAGAAAGAAGTCCGATTCTATCAGTTGTGCAGAGTTCTAACTTCAAACCCTAAATTTTGAAACATAATAAAAAATTGTTAGTCTTTGTGAATAAGAGGCCAAACCAAACAAAGCAGTGGTTGATAGAGAAACAAACCAAATCTACCTAATAGGCATTTGAATAAATAAAGAAAAGACTATTCAAAGGGGAAAAGATCTCTGGACTAAATAACAAGCCGCAAGAAAAAATAATAGCAACAGATAATAGTCACTACAATAAAAGGACAGCAGGATACAAGAAACTGTCACTAAAAATAAAAAATAAAAATTGACATTTTTTTCAGAACCATCAAAAGATTGTGGCTGCTCCTCAATCAAGGACAAATTGTTAACCACAAGAAAAAGAACCAAGTTGAATTAGTCTTTTTATTTATTTATTTATTGGTGATTGAATTATAGGCCACAATCAGAAAAAACAAGTTGGCAGTGAGAGATGACAATTACAGTCGAAGTAACTCCCAACTATAAAGGTCCATTTTACATGACACCAATAAGAGTCATATTCACCATATATTTTCAGAGTAAAGTTTATGAATAGATCACATTTTTGCACCATCAATATAAATGTCCAAGTAAATATTCATGAATAACTAATTGACATGTAAAAAGTTTCTCAAAAGCTTGTTTACTCTAATTATTAAAAAAAAAATACACAACCAAATTGCAGATTTCAAAGCAATAACTAAAAGTTAAAAAATCACAGATTCAGTAGCATAAAAGTCCCTCACCTCAGATACTCTTCTTTCAATTGCAGCTTCAAGACATTGTATCACCCTTTGTCTTTCTGCATCTGATTTTACAGGTGACCCATCTATATGCCTTATGTAATATTCCTACACATGCAAAATCCACAAAATGTTTTAACCAATGTCGTCAAAAGACCAACCAGAAAAAAACAAAAGGAATTCATGGCTTTGAAAATGCCTTATACCTGATATGCTTCTGGCCCCTCGGCATTGACGTTCGCATGAAAAACCACGTACTGCATATCTGTCAAAGTGCAAACTGTGTCGAATAGAAGCTTCGGCCTATCCTTACACTGAATGGTAACAACCGAATAATCTTTATCAGACCAATTCACAACATTCACATTTGGCCTCTGCTTCTCGTCAAATTCGTCGTCACTAACTCGCTCATAATCCCTGTCATCAAACATCATCTGGTGAAGCCTCCTGTCGGTATGCGTTGTGACTTCATCAGTAACAATAGTCTTGGCAACCCTTTTTCTGTTTCCACCACCAAGCACATTGCAAAGAAGCTCCTTGATCAGAGACAGCTTCTTCAGATCGGTGATTGAAGAGCCTGTCTCATCATCGGTTACATGCATCACAGCGGCCGCACGGGTGTTGTGAGTCCACACCTCTGTACTCACAATGTTGCACTTTAGGTTGGTGAGGACGGCGCTCACTTCGGAGAGCAGCCCCGGCCTATCACTCCCCATAAGCTCTATTGTGGTGTGGTCCACTGTTTGCTTCACCCCAACGGACCTCATGGGAGATGAAACACATGATTCGGGACCAAGAGACTGCACAAAAATCAAATTAAATTAAAGCAACACAAAAAAAATTGCAACAAAAACACCAAGACTACATCCATAAGCAGAGAAGGAATTTAAGAAATCACCAAATTGAGACACACCTTTTCAATGTATTCCAAAATAGCTTCATCCGTAACTTTGTTTCCATCTTGGTCAGTGACATTAAAAACTGGCATAGAAGAATAATAAAGAAACAGACATATTAAACATTTTCCCCCAAACAATTATTGTGATTCAGTGAAATCAGAACATACAATTAGGTCAGATTAAATGTATTACCATCCATGAACCATCCACCATCAGAAGAAATGTAAGCTTTGGTTATGATGAGGTTCAGATCAGTGAGGATTTGTACAACTTCAAGAAGAATTCCATGCTTGTTTGCACTATCAACCTGCACAATAAAAGGAACATCATCATTGAACAAACAATTAATAATAAATGATGACGATGATGATAATGGAAGAAAATTAAGAAAACAAACAAAAAGGATGCATACCCTTATAACAGTGGCGCTCTTGCCGGATTCATTATCAATTACAACTCTGACAAGATTACAGAAGATATATGAGGGTGGAATCATTCAAATTTTTACCTTTTTCCATTTTTCTTTTTCACCTAAAATGAGAGAATCGTTTCATTAGAATGGGGAACGAGAAAAATTGGTACCTGGGAGGGTTGAGTCTTCGGAACAGTTTCTCATATTCATCATCCATGTAGTGAGAACAGAAATTCATGTTGGCCTCAGAAATATAAGCTATAAAGGCAAACAAAAATAAAAAATTAGAAGAGAGGAAAACGGTAGAAATAATGAAGAACAATAAAATAATAAAAAATTCATGTAAAAAATTTGATGACAATGAATGAAGAGGAGAACCTCCTTAGGAATAAGCCCTTGCACAAAACACAGAGCATGTGTGTGAGAAAGAGAAAGAGAAAGAGAAAGAGAAGAATTGAGAGTGAATAAGGGTGGGTTAAAAAAGAATAACCGAGTAAGGAAGAAAAGAAAAGGAAAAAAAAAAGTGGTTGGGGGTACGAATAAGGGTCTGTGTGGTGGGGTATATTTTTGCTGTGTGTTGCTTAGCTGTTAATGTGATAAAAAGAAGGAATCACAGAGCAACGAATCCTATTTAAGCCAATGAAACAAAACAACAATATAACAGCTTGCAAATTGCAATAGCCAGAGAGACTAAGGAGGAAAGGGGCCACCAGGACTAGGGAGATGAAACATTTTAACCCTCAGAAACCATGAATCCAGGGAATATGTTGTTCCCACTTAATTGCGGACAATTTAAAAATAAAAAACAAAACAATAAAAAGGAAGGATGAATCTAAGACCAAAGCACGAGAAAGCAGGAAACCACAAACGAAGAGAGGACAAGAACACCTACCCATTGCAGGTTCTGAGAATTCGTGATATGCTGCTACCACCACAAAAATAAGGCCTTTGATGAATGTGGCGTTCTTACTTGTTGAAAAGTAACAAACCTGTGAATATATGTATTTATATGTGTGCCTGGTTTTTTCTCTTCTTGTATGTAAACCCCACAGGGATCTCAATAGCACACCCCCACACATCTCCTTCGATCCTCT
>NC_029789.2:88947041-88967960 GCF_000816755.2 Arachis ipaensis
ATATATATATATAATTAGAAAATAAAGGGAAAATATATGAAAAATCTTTTAGAATAAAAGAATTAATTAATACGATGAAAAATAAAATCGTATGTGACTCAAATTATGTTAATTTAAGGATAATTAAATCTTTATTTTTTGCCTTGATAATCAGTTAGTATCAGAGAGGTTGATCTAAAATATATATTTCCAATTCTGAACCCTTGCCCCGACACGATGCTCCAAAACCTGCAACTTCAAAAAAGTATCCAAAAAATCGCAGATACCCCCCTCTCTCTCTGTCACTATCGCTCGCTTTCTTACTCCCTTTATTTTATTTTATTTTCTATCTCTCTTCACCGTGCTCTTCTTATTTCTGATTTCCGGTATTCTGTTACTCTTTAAAACATAAAAAACAGTTTATATTATTTAAATTTGAGAAACTATCAAATCAGAAAATTTATATTACTACCAATCTACCATACTAACCATTAAAAATACGAACAATAAATAAATTTTTAAATAATGTTAAAACATAATAAAATTAATTAATAAATATTATATTTTTGATAGATAACAAAAAACTTATAATTAATAAATAATTTATTCATTTAATTGAAATTTTTGTAGTGATATTGAAATAACCATTTAGAAGATATAAGCAAAAAATTAGCAAAATTTGTTCTTAAGAATTTTTTTATTTTTTAAAAAATTTTTTTATTCATGATAAAAGAATTTTTAAAAAAATTAGTTGACATAAAATGATCAAATTTTAAAGATGAAAAAATTTTATTTTTTTAATAATACTTACAAAAAATTGTATTAAAATTTAATTTTTAAATTTTTTTAAAAAATATATATTTAATAACTATTTATTTTTATATATTTTTAATTTTTTCGATAAGTTTTTTTTTTTCCATCGTATGTTTTAGAGTGTTTTTCTTTTTGGGTAGCTTACCCTTTTAATTTTTTGTTTAATAGGTGAAAGAGTAAAAAGTAGGAAAGGCTAAAGGAAAAATCAATAGGCAGAAGGTGCACGGTTAGCAAAAGGCACGGTTGGGACTTTGGAAGACTGGGTCACGTGCTATACTGCGCTTTGTGTTCAATCATCTTTATTCTTTAATCAGGAGGTTTAGTTTTCTTCTTTAGATTTAGATTTATCTTTCATGTTAGAAAAGATGTTTTGGGATTTTTTAGTATGTACTTGCTCGGATATTATTATTATTATTAGAGAATTTCTATTCTTATATACCACTGGTAATTTTTTTTCCTTCTATATTTTTTAATTTTCTCAAAATAGTTAAAAAAAAAAGTGTATAATATAAGAAGAACATATTTAAACGGTTATAATCAAATGTAAAGTAAGAATTTTAAATTCTATTGTGAAACATAGAAACACCCAAATGGAATTAGTAAATAAGTAAATAAATAGAGCAATTATTAATTTTCTATATAAAAATTATGCGTAAAAATAAAGTATTTGGTGAGAGAAACAAATTTAGAGTTTCTACAAATATAGCCAAGACAGAACAAAAAAAGTATATATATTTTTTTAATTGGTCATGTGACTTCTCAAAAATTTTAAATCCTAATTACCCATATATAATTATTTGACCTAGATTTGCTCTTCTTGCTCTCATGTAAGTCCATTTTTTATTTTTCTCATTAAAAATCTATTGTCTTTTTGAGAAATGCTACGCGTATAATTTTTTTAAAAATTATGTTACATAATAAAGTTTGGGTGACTGCATAAATAAGAATGATGATACTAATTTTTATTAATTTTAGACTAATTTAATTAGATTTGATTGAAAGAAAAAATTGTATGTATAGTATTATTCTCTTTTTTTCATGTACATCAAAACATAAATTTAAAAAATAATAGTACATTCAAATGTAAAATAATTTATACCTTTTCAAAAAATCTTTTAAAAAAGGCAATTAAAAAGAATCATTTCATAATAAAAATCTTATCCATAAAAAATCTTTGGTTTGATTAATTAATTTATAAAATGTATAATAAAACTACAAATAAAACAGACAACATAGAAAAGAGGTGACATATTGGAACAACCAACAACCTCGTTACTTTATTTTCCTTAATAGTCGCTTCTTAAATTAATGGTTAATGATAAAGGATACAAAATGACACTTAGAAAGAAAGTATCACAGAGCAAGAAAAAACTGTGATAGTGAAAAGAAGAGAGAACAAGAGAGTATATAAGAACTAAATTCTGTTAGTTCTACGCAATTAACTTTTTCTCTTTTTCCTTAATACCTCCTCAAATTGGGGTATGGATTCTGAAATATTCTCAGTTTGCGCTTAAATCTGCCAAATAAATGCTGGAACAGTGGCTTAGTCAAGCAATCTGTAACCTAATCTGGAGAAGGAATATGCATTACATAAAGGGATTTTTTATTCCCCATGTCTCTAAGGAAGTGAAGGTCCAACTCCAAATGTTTACATCTATTGTGGAGTATAGAATTGGCAGCAAGAAGACATGCACTCTTATTGTCACAGTATAGAGTAGGTGGAGTAGGCTGAGGAATATGTAATTCATCCAGAAGTTGCTGTACTAAGATGATTTCAGTTTGAGCTCCATACATAGATTGATATTCTGCCTCTGTGCTGCTCCTACTGACTTTAGTTTGCTTGTTACTCTTCCAGTGATCGACTTTTGATCCTCGAGATCTCCTCCCCAATCAGCATCTGCAAACCCAAAAATCCTAAAATCAGCAGACTTAGTAAACGCAATTCCATTATCCACTGTACCTTGCACATATCTCAGTATTCTCTTGACATTTTTCCAGTGTTAAAGAGTTGGATTGTAAATAAATTGAGACACATGATTTACAACAAATGTAATATCGGGTCTAGTCATTGTTAAATACTGCAAACTCCCAAATATGGATCTATATTTCGTTGGATTATCAAATGGTTCTGCATCATTGGTGTAGAGCTTTGAATCAGTAGCCATTGGAGTTGGTAATGATTTAGAATTGGCCATTCTAGATTTGGATATCAACTCTCTAGCATACTTTGTCTGAGATATCATGATGTCTCCGTGAGGAAGATATGTAGCTTCAAGGCCCAGAAAAGTTGAACCTGCCAAGATCTTTCAAAGAGAATTTATTATTCAATTGAGCTATCAAAGACTCAATTTCCCTCGAATTGTTACATGTAACAATTATATCGTCCACATAAACTAAGAGATAAGTAACATTAGCAGAATCGTTTCTAACAAATAATGAGACATCAGATTTTGTATTTTTGAAACTAAAATTGTAAAGAGTTTCTGCCAAAGTCTTGAACCAAGCTCAAGGTATTTGTTTCAAACCATATATGGCTTTGTTGAGTTTACAAACTAAAGTATTATTGGTATGAACATATTCCTAGGGTTGAGCCACGTAGGCAGTCTCTTCGAGCTTGCCATTTAAAAAGGCATTATTGAAATTAAATTGTCGTAGTGGCCATTCCAATGAAATTGCAATGGTCAAAATAACTCTCATTGTGGTTGGCCTAACCACTGATGAATAAATTTCTACATAATCTACTCCTTCTTTTTGATGAAATTCCTTGCCAACTAGCCTAGCTTTGTACTTGAGAATATCACCATTTTTGTTTTTCTTGATGGTAAATACCCATTTACTTCCAATGACTGTTGCATTCAATGGTGGTTCAATAAGAGTCTATGTGTTACACCTCTGAAGTGCTTGTATCTCAGCATCCATTGCTTTCTTCCAATGAGAACAGGTAAGAGCTTGCTTAACTGTTGTTGGAATAGTGTGAACAAGATTAGCAACCTAAGTCGAAAGAGCAATGGGTTTGTGTATGCTTGATTTGGCTCTTGTAATAACAAAATGTGTATTTGTGGGTATGATGGGTGGTAAGCATGGGTCTGCTACACTTATAGGGATAAGAGTATCAGTTTGGGGCAAAGATGTAGTGGCTAATGTGTGTGAGGGGGAGGAATTTGTGAAAGTACTACTGATGAGCGAGGATTGTTGTCGGTCTAGATTTTTTTCCTATAGAAAAGAATTACTTCGTTGTAAGCATAGTTTCAAACCAACAAACAACTCTCGAATCAAATTAAAAATATGGTTTTGTCACATGTACAAACCCCAATGAAAATTAACCAAAATATTTAGACTCCGGGTCGTCTCACAAGGAATTGTAATGAAGTGAATGATTATTGGCTATGAAGGTGCAAGGGGTTTGGTTGATAAAAGGGCAAGAAATTAAATGACAAAAAAAAAATAAATCAAGCAAGTATTTAAAGAAGACAAGTAAATAAGAGAAAGCAAGCAATAAAGAGAGAGGCATTCATGGCAAGGATTGAGATCATAGGCTTTCCATCCTAGTCACTAATAGCAATGATTAACAAGAATTATCTTATTTCGTCATCTCCAACATTGGAAGAAGGTGTAAGTTATCTTTCATGAGAGAAAGTCAAACAAGACTAGCTAATCTCAATCCAAATGTCCCAATCAACTCACTAATTAAATTAGCAAGAGATTAGAGTCAATAGAATTAATATTAACTAACAACTCTAGATCACCAATCTAAATTGGATTTTCATGACTCAAGATTACCTAATTACTCTTTCCAAGCCAAGAATGCTCAAAGTATACTCTAAAGCCCAACCAAGCATTTGGTCAAACACTTGGTGGGTACAAAAGGAAAGCATGGTAAATATGCAAGAAATAGTAAAATCTAACAACTATCAATTGCAAGAAAAGTAAATCACAACTCAAATCAACAATTAAAAGAACATCAAACATTAAATTGTATTAAAGAGATCCAAATCCAACATGAGTCCATGAACATAAAAGAAGCATAAAAGTAAAATTAATATCACAAAATAAGAGAATGAAAGTGTAGAAGCAAGAAATCATAAAGGAAACAAGATGAAAACATGAAGTTAGACCTAGATCTAAGATGCAAAATAGTCTAAGAACCCTAATTCTAGAGAGAAGAGGGAGCTTCTCTCTCTAGAAACTAACCTACATGATGCTACACTACAAACAATTGCTCCCCGTTTGCTTGGACTTCAATTCTGCATGAAATACACTCAGAAACAAGTTGGATTTGGGTTTGGGCAGCTCAGAAATCGCACCCAGTATTTTGCCTTTAAATGGGTCACGTGCGAGTATTGGCGCGTACGTGCCATGTGCGCGTGCGCGTGGATTGGCTGTTTCTTCATCCGCGCGTACGCGGCATGTACGCGTGCGCGTCTCTATGCGAAATCACTTCTGCGCGCGTGCGCCTTGTACGCTTACGCGCCCCCTGAAGCATTCCCAATCTTTGTTTCCTCATGCATTCTCCACTTTGTATGCTTTTCTCCTCATTTCTCCCATCCAATACTTACCTTATGAACCTGAAATCACTCATCAAACACATCAAGGCATCGAATGGAATTAAAGTGAGTTAAAATCACCAATTTAAGGGCCTAAAAAGCATGTTTTTACACTTAAACATAATTCAAGGGAGAATTACAAAACCATGCTATTTCATTGAATAAATGTGGGAAAAGGTGATAAAATCCCCTAAAATAAGCACAAGATAAACCACAAAATCGGGGTTTATCAAATCTCCCCACACTTAAACTAAGCATGTCCTCATGCCAAAATCAAGAAAGAAGCAAAGGGTATCACATTTATTTAATGCAAACTAACTAAATGCAACCTATCCATATGCAATCTATCTACATGAACGTAACTACTTGGTCAAAATAAGTCAATTTCCAAGAATACATATATAAGTATAAGGGCTAAAGCCATAACAGTCAAAACAACCCACAACTGAATTGAATCATTGAAAGATTTTACAAACTTGCAAGAAAAGAGATGATCATGGGTGGAAACATGTAATTGAGCAATCGAACCCTCACCGGATGTGTATCCGCTCTAGTCACTCAAGTGTATGGGGTTGATTCACTCAATTCTCCCCTAATCATGTTTTTCAAGATTTATTTTTCATCTAACAATCAACAATTATTTCATGCATGCATACAAATATCATGAGGACTTCCCATAGGTTGTAATGGGGTTAGGGTCAAGGTAGGATGCATATGGTCAAGTGAGCTTGGAATTCGAATCTTTGATTAACTTAAACTTCCCACCTAACATATGACAACCTATACAATTCTAAACAAACTTAACTACCCATTCTTCACTTTTTCACACACTCATGCATTCTCTCTTTTTTTTTTTATCACAACTCATATGCATTGACTTTTATTGAACTTCACTTTGGGGTATTTTGTCCCCTTTTTATTGCTTTTTCTTTTTCTTTTTATTTTTCTCATTTTTTTTCTTTCTTTTCAAACTAAAATATATATAAGAATATCAATGCATATGGTTTACACATGATTAATACATGAGTATGTTTCCAATTCCCAAGATTCTCAACACAAATACAAAAACACACTTTTATATCTACCCAATGTTCCCAACTTTCCCAAAATCAAATGATGAATACTCTCACTAGTCTAAGCTAATCAAAGATTCAAATTAAGGACATTTATTATTTTTCACTTAGGCTTGTAATGTGCTACAATTAAGAACAAATGGGTTAAGCATAGGTTCAAATTGGCTAACAATGGAAGATAAAAGGTAGGCTATTTGGGTAAGTGAGCTATTTGAACAATGGCCTCAATCATACAAATGTATGTATACACAAAATAATGGACATAAAGAATTAAACAAATCAAAGATTACAATCATAGAAAGAGAATAATGCACACAAGAAGGAAAGTAAGTGGTTATATGATGTAACCACACAATTAAGGCTCAAAACTTATATGCTTGTGTCCTTAGCTCAAAACATGATCCACAAAGTATATAATTCAAGCAAGTTCTAAACAATTTTTTTTCAATCAATAGGGGTGCCCTATAGATAAAATTCTTGAAAAATTTTATTATTTTGACTAAGCTTATTATATACATATGCAATGCAACCAAAAATCCTAAAAGACCTAAAAATGAAATGCAAAAGTGTTTGTATTAGAAACTTGTCACCCAAAAATGCCGAGCGGTCGGACGACCTCCCCACACTTAAAAGTTTGCACCGTCCTCGGTGCATCCAAAGATGAACAAGGGGGTACGGCGACTCTCCGAGTTGCCACCTTCATCTGGTAGGTCAACCGGTGCTGCGTGTTCTTCTTCCGCTTCCGTTTTTGCTTATGATAATTCATCGATCATGAAAAACAAAATAAACACCGTAAGATGAAAAAATACAAAAGCAAGGAAGCGTGAATTGTTGGAATGAGGTAAATCACTAGAATTAAGTGAGTGAATTGGTGTGACATTGATGAAAAATAGTTGTATGGGTTTTAACTTGCATGCGGTTTAGAACTCACACCCTAGTATTTAAAAATCATGTCACAATTATACAAAAGAAAACATGCACTTCACTCATTCTAGTGTGCTTGAGATACTTTAAAAGACTTGTAGGCTAAAACAACCCAACAAGTAGTGAAGAAGCATAAAAGCAGTCAAGCAAAAATCAAGAAATTGTGAAATTGGATAATGCATGGACATTGATTGATGTGTAGGTAGACTTAGTGAACAAATTGGTATATGAAACTCACACAACAATCAATGATACATATTGAAGTTGTTGCAACACCTAAGTGACATAGAGGTGAAACACATGGATGCTATGGAACTTAGGAAAAAGAAGATAGAAGTGAAAATCAATCACATAGCAAGCATGGCCCACAAAGCTTTACAAAGCTCAAAAATATGTCATTAAGTAAGCTTTCGATCCAATTTCACAACTCTACAATCTCAATGCATGAAATAAGTGATGTGAATAAGGGTAAACCATAAACAAGCATCACCTAAAAAAATACAATGATAATATACAATTTCCTAACAATAGATGATGAATGCATGGTGGCCAAAACATGAAATTCAAAAGAGTTAAGATGCATGAAGGCAATGTAACATGTACTTGGTATTCAAAAGCATTAAACATGAAAAGTTCCGAACCAAATAACCAAATATAACCTCAACAAAGAATCCAACAATGACAATTAACAACAATGATGTTAAACTAACATCCTATTAGTAATAAGCAGCAGTAAACAGTAAACAAGATTAGTAATCCAACACTTATACTGGAAAACAAAAATTAAACTAACTAACTAACTAAAAGAAATGGTGTTACATGGTGTTTGGTAGTGTTGGATGATGTTTGAAGGGTGGAAAGAAAAGAAGAGAAAAGATAAGAAGGAAAGAAATGGAAAGAAGAGTAGAAAAGAAGATGGTTGAAACAGGGCAATCCACGCGTGCGCGTCATGTGCGCGTAAGCGTGGATTGATGAAATGGAAGCGACGCGTACGCACGGTTGACGTGTACGCGTGCATGGCAAAGCAGAGAGTTGACGTGTATGCGCAATGTACGTGTGCACGTGCCCTGGGGCATAAAGTTGGCACACTTCAGGCACAACTCTCGGGTGAATGTATGGGAAGTGGAAAAATTCAACCTACGCGTACGCGTACATCACGCATGCGCATGGATGGTCGAAATTTCTTGATTCACGCGTACGCGTGAAGCACGCGTGTGCGTGGATGGTGCTCTGTTTTTTTTTTCAAAATTTTTCTATGTTTTTGCACCAAACCAAGCATTCCAAACCTCCAAACTACTACCAAAACACCACAAAACCTTATTTAACACACTAAACTACCAAACAAACTTAACAAATCAATCAAAATATGAAATTAAACCTATTTTACCAATATGTACAAAAGAGAAAAATGAAAGGATATTACCATGGTGGGTGTCTCCCACCTAGCACTTTTGTTTATTGTCCTTAAGTTGGACTTATGGGGAGCTCCTCATCAAGGTGGCTTGTGCTTGAATCCATCTTTGAACATCCACCAATGCTAGGACTTCCATTGTACTTCATCATTCAAAGTTAATAACTCCAAGTTTTGATGGAGTTCCTCACAAACCATGGGGTCCCAAATTTGATCCTTCTCTTGTAAGCCGGGATCCTACACCTTGTTCTCACCAAGGCACCAAACTATTCTCCTAGACCCATTCAATTGAGCACTATACCAATCCATGCTCCTCAATTTCGAGCTTCCAACTATAATGAGCCTAGACTTACAACGCCAACCACTAAACATCATCCTCTTACACTTAATTCCACAAAACGCCCTAAGTTGGCCATCCGTCTCAAGCAAACCATATTTAAGTGGGATAATAAAGCTAAGAGTTAGAAGTTTTACCCACTCAAATGAGGGAATAGATGACAACCTAGGTGGAGGAGTTCCCAACGGTCTTGACAAAACACGCTCTACTCCCGTCCATTCTTTTTGGAAGGCTTCCACCACTTGGCAAGATACTTCATGCTCTACCTCTTGCCAAGTTTCCTCAAGTTCACATTCTTCTTCACCAATATCCTCTAGCTCTTCCCCATCACTCAAATCATACATAAGAGGTTGAGTGAAATCTACCTCATCATCAATTCCGAGCATAGTGGAGAAGGATTCTTCAAGCTCAAAAGGATCATATGTTGGTATGGAATCATCATAAATAGGAGGGCCTATTACTTGGAACACTTCTTCCAATTCTTCAATCATATTGTGCCTTGGAGGTTGTGCACTCTCCTCCTCAACATCAACTTCGAACTCCATGGAAGAAGGCTCTTCAATTTGTGCTTCCTCTATGTACTCAACATATCCTAAGTCTCCAACCACTACTTCCTCTTGTTCAATAATCTCTACCTCCTCTTGTTGCATTTCTTGCTTTAACTCATCTTTTTCACCTTGGAGCTTCAAGTTCACTCCCTCACTAAGCTCCTTGGTTGCTTCTCCACATTCAACAATGGGAGTGACTTGATCGCATAGGCTTAGGCGGGATGAGACTATGTTACCAATGGCTTCTACCATGATAGCCATTTTCGCTCTTAACTCCTCAAACTTCTTTTCATTCTCCTTGTGTCGCCTTAAGATATGAGATTTAAGATCTCTCAATTCTAGCATGTGGGCTTCATCGGGAGGTGATGGTGGAAGAGAGGGTTCATTGTTTGAGGGAAGGTTGTTGTAATTGGAAGGTAGTTCATATTGGTAAAATTCTTGAGGTGGTGTGTGTGGACTTTGTGGTTCTTGGGAGTATTGGTGTTGGAATGGTGGTGGCTCTAGGTATGGTTGATATGGTGATTGGTATGGTGGATACGGGTTGGGATCATATGGAGGTGGATGGTGGTAGAAGGCTTGTGAGTATGGTGGAGGGCTATGTTGAGGAGGGAGTTCATATGCATGTGGTGGTTGTGGTTGACAATCACAATAAGGGTCATCACACATTGGATTGGTATACATTAGGATTAGGATTATACCCATAAGAGTTCGGAGGAGGTTGTTGCCAAGAAGGTTGTCCATAAGCTTGGGGCTCCTCCCATCTTTGATTTCCAAATCTTTGATGCACACCCTTATTGAAGCTTCCATTTCCTACAACACAGTTTGAACCAAACTCATAGCCAAAGTGATGTGAATTCATAGTGAGAGAGAAAACAAAAACAAATTCCAATAAGAAACAAAGAAAACCAAATTCTAAAACTAGCAAAAACTAACAAACAAACCAAAAATAAGCTATTCACAATATATACAATAGCCAATAACATAGCACCATCGCAACTCCCCGGTAATGGTGCCATTAATTTGATGAGCGAGGATTGTTGTCGGTCTAGATTTTCTTCCTATAGAAAAGAATTACTTCGTTGTAAGCATAGCTCCAAACTAATAAAAAACTCTCGAATAAAATTAAAAATATGGTTTTGTCACATGTACAAACCCCAATGAAAATTAACTGAAGTATTTAGACTCCGGGTCGTCTCACAAGGAATTGCAATGAAGTGAATGATTATTGGCTATGAAGGTGCAAGGGGTTTGGTTGATAAAAGGGTAAGAAATTAAATGACAAGAAAAGTAAATCAAGCAAGTATTTAAAGAAGACAAGTAAATAAGAGAAAGCAAGCAATAAAGAGAGAGTCATTCATGGCAAGGATTGAGATCATAGACTTTCCATCCTAGTCACTGATAGCAATGATTAACAAGAATTTATCTTATTTCGTCATCTCCAACATTGGAAGAAGGTGTAAGTTATCTTCCATGAGAGAAAGTCAAACAAGAATAGCAAATCTCAATCCAAATGTTCCAATCAACTCACTAATTAAATTAGCAAGAGATTAGAGTCAATAGAATTAATATTAACTAACAACTCTAGATCACCAATCTAAATTGGATTTTCATGACTCAAGATTACCTAATTACTCTTTCTAAGCTAAGAATGCTCAAAGTCTACTCTAAAGTCCAACCAAGCATTTGGTCAAACACTTGGTGGGTACAAAAAGAAAGCATGGTAAATATGCAAGAAATAGTAAAATCTAACAACTATCAATTGCAAGGAAAGTAAATCACAACTCAAATCAACAATTAAAAGAACATCAAACATTAAATTGCATTAAAGAGATCTAAATCCAACATGAGTCCATGAACATAAAAGAAGCATAAAAGTAAAATTAACATCACAAAATAAGAGAATGAAAGTGTAGAAGCAAGAAATCATAAAGGAAATAAGATGAAAACGTGAAGTTGGACCTAGATCTAAGATGAAAAATAGTCTAAGAACCCTAACTCTAGAGAGAAGAGGGAGCTTCTCTCTCTAGAAACTAACCTACATGATGCTACACTACAAACAAATTCCTCCCCCTTTGCTTGGACTTCAATTCTGCATGAAATACACTTAGAAACAAGTTGGATTTGGGCCTGGGCAGCTCAGAAATCGCCCCCAGCGTTTTGCCTTTAAATGAGTCACATGCGAGTATCGGCGCGTACGAGTCATGTGCGCGTGCGCGTCGATTGGCTGTTTCTTCATCTGTGCGTACGCGGCATGTACGCGTGCACGTCTCTATACGAAATCATTTCGGCGCGCGTGCGCCTTGTACGCTTGCGCTCCCCCTGAAGCATTCCCAATCTTTGTTTCCTCATGCATTCTCCACTTTGTATACTTTTCTCCTCATTTCTCCCATCCAATACTTGCCTTATGAACCTGAAATCACTTATCAAACACATCAAGGCATCGAATGGAATTAAAGTGAGTTAAAATCACCAATTTAAGGGCCTAAAAAGCATGTTTTTACACTTAAGCATAATTCAAGGGAGAATTACAAAATCATGCTATTTCATTGAATAAATGTGGGAAAAGGTGATAAAATCTCCTAAAATAAGCACAAGATAAACCACGAAATCGGGGTTTATCAACTACTAGAAGGAGGTGTAGTATCTGACGAGTCTAAAGCTATTGAAGAAGTATGTGGCGTAAAGGTCTATGTATTAGTTACTGGTGTTGATGCTTGGATTTATTTCAAATATTATAGGGTCTGGATTTTGATCTGGTATATCTAAAGAGTGTGTGGATGTAGAATTATAAAACATTGAATGGTAAGGAAATAAATTTTCAATAAAAGTCACATGTCTTGCAAGATAAACTTTGCCATCTTTGGCTAGGCACTTGTACCCTTTATGATTAGAATCATAACCAAGAAATAGACACATCTCGGACTTGTAATCAAACTTAAGATTCCTATGTCGTCTTAAGAAGGGAAAACATGCACATCCAAAAACTTTAAAGAAACCAAAATATGGTGATTGATTAAATAGGATTTCATAGGAACTTTTGTTGTCAAGGACTGTTGTTGGTAACCTATTAATGATGTAAACAGTGGTAATAAAGGCATCATCCCAAAATTGCATTGGTAGAGATACTGTCGCTAAGAGGGAAAGTATCATTTCTGTGATACATCTATGCTTCCTTTCCAAACTACCTTGTTGGTGATGTGTATAAGGACATGACATTCTATGTTGAATACCTTCATTAGCAAGCAAATTAACAAAAGCCTTGGACATAAACTCACCTTCCTTATCTGTTTATAATGCGTTAATATGATGACCAATATGTTTTTTCATCAATTTCTTGCAATTTTCAAATGCTAATAATGTTTGAGACTTATTATGTAACAGAAAAATAACAGTAAATTTGGAAAAGCCATCCACAAAACAAGCATAGTATTTAAAGCTTTGTCTTGAAGTCACAGGTGCTAGTCTCCAAAGATCAGCAAAGACACATTGTAATGGTTCATTATACACAGTTTCAGTTTTAGCAAAATGCAATCGATGCATCTTAGCCAAGGGATAGATTTCACACATACATTGTAAATAAGATGCAGAATTTAAAACAGGAATTGAACAGTTATTCATTACTATATAGACTGTTTTCATTGCACAATAGCCAAGCCATTTATGCCAGAAAACTGTGTTATTATTCTCATTACACTTTGTATTGAAAGCACTAAAAATTGATGAACTAGTATCTAAATTGCTAGGTACAGTAGAATTACAAGTAGCAGAATTTTGAAAGTTAAAAATGCAATTTAAGGTAGATTTCAAAGATAGAGGCTTAGGAACTTTGAGATTGTCAAAGGAATAAATTCAATTCCTAGCTATGCCTTGTAGGAGATAATCCCTAGTAGCCTGATCACGAATAACACAATAATCAGGCCAAAATTTAAAGAAGACCCCATTTTCAGTAGCAAACCTATATACACTTAGCAAATTTTTTGAAATTTGAGGAACATGTAGCAAATTCTTTAAACGAAATATGACATTAGCATATTTATCATATAGAATAGAAGAACCTGAATTCTTGATTGCTATACCTATACCATTACCTACAAAGACCTGATCTGAAGCTGTGTTATTTGCCGAAGAAGAGAGGGGGTTTGTAGGATCTGGTGTTAAGTGATCGCTTGCACCAGAGTCCGCAAGCCATGAAGCTTCACTCAGTAAGGAGGATGAAGAGTGAGGTATGCCGTTGGTTGATAAAAAGTTACTAGCGGTGGTGGTGGCTGAGGATTAATGGAGAAAATCTGAGGTGTTGCAGAGGTATTTCCAGAATTGGGGTTAAATGAGTGATCAAACCTATGGTAATAATTTCACACCACATGCCCTAATCGTCCACACAGCTGACACTGTATTCTTGAGTTGTTGTTGTAATTGTTGTTGAAACGATCACCACCACGGCTATTCTATCCTCCACGTCCACGTCTATTAGCATTGCTTCGTGAGTAATCAAAGTTGGATGAAGGAGTTTGAGCATAATGAGCTATGGGCATGCCAATTTCTAGTTTCTTGAAACGCTCAAGCATTTCTTCATGAGAGAGAAGAAAATGCTTTAGCCTCAACTACTTGAAAAGAATCCTTTTTTGCTGTGACAGAGAAAATATATACTGCATACTCTTCGAAAAGACCATCAATGATGGTTAGTATGTGATCATCTTCTGGTACTTCATAACCCACAGTAAATAAAGAGTCTATAATTTTACGAATCTTGGCAAGAAATTCAGTAGATGAGCTAGTTTTCTTACAGGATCTGAGTTGACTCTTTGGACTTTGAACACGCACGGATGCAGCAGCCTGAAAATATTCATCAATTTTGTTCCAAACTTCATAGAATATAGATAGGCGAATGACTTTTTTTTTGAAATAATTTGTCATTGAAGCAACCAGCCAAGTTGTGAGGGTTCTATCACGTTGGCGCCAATTCTTGAACTTTTCTGATTCAGTAATAGTTTTCTTGGTAGCATCTGATGTGAATTGTTCTGGGATCTTGGTTGGATCAAGATGATTCTCTAGTATCAGACTCTCAATAGTAAGAACAGTAAGATATCTCCAAGTAGAGTAGTTATCTTCATTAAGTTTCTTAGCAATGGGTGAGAAGGTTTTCTTTGTTGAATCTAAAAGTGTGATTTCCATTATGGATCAGAAAAGAAAATTGGTGGCTCTAGATACCATTACGGATACAAAAAGACACTTAGAAAGAAAGCATCACAGAATAAGAAAAAACTGTGATAGCGAAAAGAAGAGAGAACAAGAGAGTATATAAGAACTAAATTCTGTTAATTCTACACAACTAACTTTTTTCTTTTTTTCCTTAATAAATAAATGATACTGCAATTTCTTGATAAACTCATGTCATATTCCTAAAAAATATTTAATGTGTGTACGTTGAACATTCATCGCCATTGATCTTTTTCATTTTTATACAATTTAAACCCTTTAAAAGTGAAATTAGATTTATTTATTAAATTATTTATATTCATATTTATTTGGCACTTCATTTTTTTAATATAGGAAAAAACATGGTTAATTCAACTATCACTATTGTTTAAAAAGAAATATTCAAAAAGATAGAATCCTAATATAAATATTTCAATTTGATCACAAATTATGTATTATTATCGATAAATAATTATTCTACTTTAAAAATAAGTAAAATAATTATTCATTGTCTTCGATATTAAAAACAGTTAAATTTAGATTTAATTAACTTCGTAAAATTTGTATGACTTTTGTGTGTTTTTATTTTAAAAATTAAAAACAAAAAATATTTATATATTTTTGTATATTTTTTGTAAAAAACACGGGTACATATACTAACAAACAATAAAGAGAGATTTTATCAAGAGTGCAATGTTATAAATTAACATATTTATTAATGGATAATTTAGATATACATAGAAATTTATATTTCAAATTGAATAATATTATACATTTAAATTTTTTTGTTAACTAAGTCCAACCAAGTTAGTCAAACATAAAAAAAGTCAGTTATGGCTAGCTGTTTCACTCATTTTTTTTCGTTGACTTCGACAGGTGGTGTCGAAACGAGCTTGTATTAAGATCTCAAGTATCAGGGAGCAGATACGACTCATCTAAAAAAGAATGAGCTCGACCCGAAAATTACTTAATTACGATGTCAAAGCCGTTTATGTCAAAATTACTAGTGGTGGACTTATGATAAATGGCAAAGAGATAAATAATGAAATAAAAAAGACAATGAAAGTGTGAAAGTAAAATAATAACAAAATTCAAAGAAAATAAATGAAACTGAATCAAATAAATAAAAGAAAACAAGTCAAAAGTTAACTTCTAACACTCACATGCACTTGCACTCCATGTTCTTCCGTTGCGTCATGGAGACTAGAAATTTTATGAGTTTATGTGATGATTTAATGTTCTTTAATGAAGTCCCAAACTCTTTTGAGTTTCTACTATTTATAGACCATGGAGATTGATTGATCATGAAGCATGTTGTCCACGATCTTATTTCCTCTTTTTACTCAGCCATGACCTTGTCTTGATCATGAAGAATCTTGATCCCCAAGTTTTGACACCCACGTCTTTCTTGGTTTTTAAGTCCCACGTTTTTTCAGTTTGCTCCTCAAATTTCGTACCCATGTCCTCCACTCTGCTTGAAGGTCGAGTAGCAAGCCTTGATGATCAAAGAAAGACAATAACTACCTTTCAACTTCGAGGCTTTTTGTGCCATCTTTTTCGACTTCGACTTACCCGTTTCTGCTTTTGTAGTTGAAACACTGCTTCTATAGTCGAACCACTTGCAGTAAAAAAAATTTATTTTTTGTACCAACAAATTGTCCCTTTAAAACTTGTTATTTTTTTCAAAAATACAAGTTTTGATATTTTTCATGCCAAGCACGTGCAACCTTTTCAAATTCTTAAAATTTGAAAGGACAGTTATGCATAATTTAAAATGACGTACGCTTTTTTAGGAACACATAACGTCCCCTGGGTCTTAATGGGCCGTTCCTTGAATTGCTTCACAAATTGAATAATATCATTCCCAATTTCTGAGAAACTTGCTTCTTGAAAACCTTAATCTTTTCTCTCTCTGGGAAACACGCTTCCCACAGTTTCTCAATTGCTCTTCCATTCAACCTCTACGCCAGACATCACCACCACATTTCTTCTTCAAGATCCATGACCGCCACATCTCATTCTCGTAAAAAACGGGATAAAGCCCTTCTTCTTCCTCCATTAGTGACTGAAATAGCATAGTTCTATGATGAAGATGGAGTTTTGAGAGCTCCAAATCCAAATGCAGAAACCTCTAGTCTCTAGCGTCGCCAGGTATTTCTATCATTCTCAGTTAATGGAGTGTTGTATTCTTTCTTAGGTCCTTTGGCAACCCAAGAATAGATTGATTCTATTTCTTATTTCTTTCCATCGTCGCTAAAACATCTACCATTGATTTTCTGTAAACATATCAAGGCTTCATATTTTGCTAGTCGAGTATTCAGAACTGCTCCCCTAGGGATTTGAGTCCTCTTTTTTCAACTAGATGTCTCGACTTGCACCTATATATAAGCCGATTTGGGAATCTCTAAATATTGTGCATGCCTTAGAATTAGCTACCTTTGATCTCTCTTATATTGCTCTTTTACTAGGGGCCAGTTTGTACTTCTGGTGTCCTGCCACCAATAACTTTCATTTTTCTTATGGAATGATGGACTTGACCCTGTTGGACATTTCGGCCCAGACTGGTTTATCAGTTGATGGTGAATTCATGTCATGGTCGACTGATTGCCCTAAAGATGATTATAATATCAATTTTGACTCAAATTCCATACGGAGCTTTATTCAAAATAACATGGTTCTGAAGATGATCCTATTTTTGATAGTGAACATATAGCCTTTCTTTTACTTTGGCTCAATACTTATGTTTTCTTCTCTAAGTTAGTTCATATTTAAAATAACAACTACTTGCCCTGGCCATTATGCTCTATCATAAAAAACTCATCGACCTTCCTGCCTTGATCATGAGTCAGCTTTTCAAAACTCTTTCTTTTATTGTTGGTGAAATTCGTCAAGAGGATCCTTCTATCAACCTTTTCGGTCTCCTTTGGGTTGTAAATTTATGGCTCAAAGCTGTTCTGGAGCCTCGACTCACAGCCTCTGAATCAAAAATTCCCCACACTCCTATTAATGGCATTCGTCTTTCCCAACATTTCTGGACAAAACCAAAAACCATGTCCCCTATTGGTGCCTTTCGACACTTTGTTCGACATCAATGAAGACAATATCTCATATTTTCCAAACCCATTCTTATTTCGACCCAGCTATGTTTCATGTTTCAACTTTTTACACCAGTTTTCAACCAAAAAATCAAATATTAGTCGATGATATGTGGGCTAGGATCTTAACTCCTCAAATCCTTCTTGTCGCCTTACACCATGAATTGACCTGGACTCTCAAAAAGAAACTAGTTGTTTATTCACCGCGGTATGTAGCTCGGCAGTTTGGTTTAGCTGAAGCCTTACCTTCTCATTTGTTTCCGATCCTAAAGCTCAAAGCATTCACTATGAGGTGTCGGAGACACAAGAATTCGATAGAATATTGGAAATGAACCACCAGAGGATGTCAACTCAATACCAACATCTGAATATCACACATTGTTTTCTGTCGACTCCTGACTTTCAAAAATGGTGGTCAAAGTAGCTTTTTGCTCATTGTACTTCTGTCAATCAAGTTCTCTCAAATCAGGACTTCTTCCCTGCACAGATAGCGTCAAAGAAAACCAGAGGTAAGCAAAAGAAATCTTTCTCCTCAGTACCTAGCACTTTTATAGGCATAATTTCTATTCTCAACTCACCTTTATCTTTCAATTCCTTCAATTGCTGGACAAACGCCTATTGTTCAAGTTGTTGCTGACCCACAACCAGTTGAAGAGAAGCGGGATACACAAGGTAGGAGTTAGAGCAGAGGACGATCGAGTGGTGCAACACTTACCTCAAAGAAATGTGGACCTATTGATATTCTAATAAGAGTTGACACACTAAAGCCTTAAAAAGTTTGTCATGCAACTTCAAAGGTACATACTTAATGACTCCTGTTATTATCCAAAAGTTTTGACTTATACATGAAATTTTTCTAACATATTGCAGTCGAATCAATCTCAGAAAGAAACTTTCTCTCGAGTTGTTAATGTTGACAATCTTCCTAATCAAGAAGTGGATCAACTAGCTTATGCTGAAACAGAATTCTTTCAGGTTATTCAAACTACTCCGACTGTTGGTCTGTCTGCCCCTATTCCAACTCTTGTTCAAAATCCATCATCGACCATAACAACTCATATTTCGACCTCTTCTCCAATGGTACTTCTTTTATTTAAATTTTCAGTGTTACATTCCTTTCGGATGCCACCTGAACCCGATGCTTTCTTGGAGTTTAGACACAAAAATTCGTCAATGAAGGCACCACTTCATATTGTCGGAATAGAGATTTGTCGATCAAGATATGGAACCATTACCAGATGTTCCTTCTCCAAAAGCTAGGGGTTTGAATTTTGATGACATCGACTTCGACCTAGAGAATCTCTTGTCCGAAGCTCGACAAGTTTATTCCTCTGAAGGAACTACAGCGATGTCTTCTGGGAATGTAAACATTTCTAATGGGATTTAATGGGCCTTTCATTGGTTCAAACTCCTTTTTATATTCCAAAGTCCTCATCATTATTCATTACTTTCATTAAACACTTCCCAGAAACTCATCTTTCTCAAGATTTTCTTACTTTCTTGCAAACCCTTATTCACTTGAAAATTTTACTCCATGGCTACTCAATCTAGCCTTCATTCTAGTAGCACTCTAGCAATTATAGCTGCCTCATCTTCATCTACCACTATAGCTGCAACCACTACATCCAATGTTCCCATTACCACCTGATAAGTAGATATCTTATACGCTTTTTCATAGCATTTTGATGACTTGCATCATTTACCCTCTTTCTTGCATAAAAAGGACCATAAAAGAGCATAATCTCATTTGATCATTGCAATTCATGAGTTAATTGATGAATATTATGGTACATTGCTTTGAAATGGGGTTGTGCTGAATTTCAGGTGGAAAAGAGCAACAAAAAGGGAAGAAAATAACAAAACAAGCTGGGCGTATGAAACTGGCGTGCCACTTGGAACAAACGCCACAAAAATAAATGGGCGTGGCACGCCAGGAGCTGGGCGTGGCACGCCAGTATCAAATTCCAAAAAGGATCCTCAAGTCCTCTATATGGGCATGGCACGCCAGGAACCGGGTGTGGCACGCCAGTTATGATTTCCAGAGAGGCATGTTGAACATTTTATATGGGAGTGGCACGCCAGCACAGCTTTCTAAAAGAGGAAGCTCAAAGCCTTTACATGGCCGTGGCACGCTAGAAGCTGGGCGTGGCACGCCAGTGTAGTTTTCCAGAGAGCAATGTTGAAGGCCACAAAAGGGGCGTTGCACGCCATGCTGGGTGTGGCACGCCTAGCCCATCACATACTATGGGCGTGCCACTTGAACCATAGGGTATGGCATGCCAGTTCATCCATGCAGAGGGGATCATCACTTGGGCGTGCCACTTAGTATCGAAGGCGTGGCACGCCAGCTCTTAATTGTCACTTGGGCGTGCCACTTGAAGGCCCAGGCGTGGCACGCCAAGCTTAAAAGAGCCACACTAAAGGGGCGTGCCACTTGAGCATCAAGGCATGGCACGCCAGTGTAGTTTTCCAGAGAAGAGGTTGAAAGCCAAAAGGCTGGGCGTGCCACTTGGTATCGAAGGCGTGGCACGCTAGCTCTCAATTGTCACCTGGGTGTGCCACTTGAAGACCTAGGCGTGGAATGCCAACACTCAAGGAGACTGATGAGCGGATAGTTTATACGCTTTTTGACATTGTTTTTAGTATGTTTTTAGTAGAATCTAGTTACTTTTAGGGATGTTTTCATTAGTTTTTATGTTAAATTCACATTTCTGGAATTTACTATGAGTTTGTGTGTTTTTTTGTGATTTCAGGTATTTTCTGGCTGAAATTGAGGGACTTGAGCAAAAATCAGATTCAGAGGTTGAAGAAGGACTGCTGATGCTGTTGGATTCTGACCTCCTTGCACTCAAAATGGATTTTCTGGAGGTACAGAACTCAAAATGGCGCGTTTCTAATTGCGTTGGAAAGTAGACATCTAGGGCTTTTCATCAATATATAATAGTCCATACTTTGCCCAAGTTTAGATGACGCAAACTGGCGTTTAACGCCAGCTCTCT
>NC_029789.2:88968947-88975321 GCF_000816755.2 Arachis ipaensis
CTCCATAACTATTTTATATCCGCCTGACTGAGATTTACAAGGTGACCATAGCTTGCTTCATACCAACAATCTCCGTGGGATCGACCCTTACTCACGTAAGGTTTATTTCTTGGACGACCCAGTGCACTTGCTGGTTAGTTATGCGAAGTTGTGAAGATATGTTTAGACCATGGTTCTGTGCATCCGTTTTTGGTGCCATCGCCAGGGAATCAATTTCGAACAATAATTCACAACCTGAGTAACAATTTCGCATACCAAGTTTTTGGTGCCGTTGCCGGGGATTGTTCGAGTTTGGACAACTGACGGTTCATCTTGTTGCTTAGATTGGGTAATTTCCTTCTTATTTTCAAAAAGTTTTCAAAAAATTTTTCAAAAATCTTTCAAAAATTTCTCCTTTGTTTTCGAAAAAAATTTAAAAAAAATGTTTTCAAAAAAATATATTTCTTCAAAATTTTTAAGAATGAATTCTAGTGTTTCATGAAGCATGTTGAAGCCTGACTAGCCATAAAGCCATGTCTAAATTCTTTTGGACTGAGGCTTCCAAACCATCAGCATAGAGGCAAGTTACTTTGATAAGTAATGAGCAGTATATTCTCTGATGTTATATGCTAAAGCTTGGTTGGATATTAAGCGATGCCTAACCCTCAGATTGGAGCTTTAGACTAAGAATGCTAGATTCCTGGAATTCATATTAAAAATTTTGGAATCCTTATTTTTGTTTTTTTTTCAAATAATTTTCGAAAAAATACAAAAAAATTAGAAAATCATAAAAATCAAAAATATTTTTTGTGTTTCTTGTTTGAGTCTTGAGTCATGTTATAAGTTTGGTGTCAATTGCATATTCATCTTGCATTTTTCGAAAAATTCATGCATTCATAGTGTTCTTCATGATCTTCAAGTTGTTCTTGGTAAGTCTTCTTGTTTGATCTTGATATTTTTATGTTTTGTGTCTTTTCTTGTTTTTCATATGCATTCTTGCATTCATAGAGTCTAAACATGAAAGATTTCTAAGTTTGGTGTCTTGCATGTTTTCTTTGCATATAAAAATTTTCAAAAAAAAAAAAGTCTTGATGTTTGGTGCACGAAATTGTGATGTCCAGGCTCGAACAATCCCTGGTAATGGCTCCAAAGCTTGGTGCTTTGATCTTAATTCATAATTGTCACAACTTCGATACAACTAACCAGCAAGTGCACTGGGTCGTCCAAGTAATACCTTACGTGAGTAAGGGTCGAATCCCACGGAGATTGTTGGTATGAAGCAAGCTATGGTCACCTTGTAAATCTCAGTCAGGCAGATATAAAATGATAATGGTGTTTTCGAATATTATATAATAAAATAGGGATAGAGATACTTATGTAAATCATTGGTAGGAATTTCAGATAAGCGAATGGAGACGCTTATGTCAATGGCCTTGCACTCTCCTTTTGGATTCTCTTCCGTATTGCTTGGGAGAGTACTCGGAGGGATTTCAGTGATCCTTTTACTCAGCTGGCCCACTTGTGCTTCCAGATTTCTAATGAAAAAGAGGGGAGATATTTTCGAAAATTAGAGAGAGAGAGAGTTAGTTAGGTAGTTCTGAAAAAGTTAAGAAACAATCAAAAAGTTAGTTAGTTAGTTGAAACAAATTTTGAAAAGGTAGGAAGTTAGGAAGTTAGAGAAGATATTTTGAAATCAAATTTTTGAAAAAGATAAGAAGATATTTTTGAAAAGATATGATTGAAATTAGTTTTGAAAAAGATTTGAATTTTAAAATCACAATTAATGACTTGATTCATAAGAAATCACAAGATATGATTCTAGAACTTAAAGTTTGAATTTTTCTTAACAAGCAAGTAACAAACTTCAAATTTTTGAATCAAAACATTAATTGTTATTGTTATTTTCGAAAATTTGGTATAAAATAAGAAAAAGATTTTTGAAAAATATTTTTGAAATTTTCGAAAATAACTAAGAATTTTGAAAAAGATTTGATTTTTGAAAAAGATTTTGAAAAAGATAAGATTTTCAAATTGAAAATTTGATTTGACTCATGAGAAACAATTTGATTTTAAAAATTTTTGAAAAAATCAATCCAAATTTTCGAATTTGATGAGAGAAAAAGGGAAAGATATTTTTTTTATTTTTGAATTTTTATGAAAAACATGAAAATTATGCAATGCATGAAATTTTTAGATCAAAACAATGAATGCATGCAAGAATGCTATGAATGTCAAGATGAACACCAAGAACACTATGAAGATCATGATGAACATCAAGAACATATTTTTGGAAAATTTTTAATGCAAAGAAAACATGCAAGACACCAAACTTAGAATTCTTTAATGCTTACGCACTAAGAATTCAAGAATGCATATGATAAACATGAATAAAACACAAAACAAAAAATCATCAAGATCAAACAAGAAGACTTACCAAGAACAACTTGAAGATCATGAAGAACACTATGAATGCATGAAATTTTCGAAAAATGCAAGATGCATATGCAAGTGACACCAAACTTATGATATGACTCAAGACTCAAATTTTTATGATTTTTCTAATTTTTTTTTTGATATTTTTTGAAAATAATAGGAAAAAGAAAAAATAAGGATTCCAAAATTTTTAATATGAATTCCAGGAATCTTGCCATGTTAGTCTAAAGCTTCAGTCCAGGAATTAGACATGGCTCACTAGCCAGCCAAGCTTTCAATGAAAGCTCCAGTCCAAAACACTAGACATGGCCAATGGCCAGCCAAGCTTTAGTCTTTAACACGAAAGTATATTGCTCTTTATAACAAATTGCAAGCCTCAGTCCAAATAAATTTAGACATGGCTTTACAGCCAGCCAGGCTTTACATGCTTCATGAAACACTAGAATTCATTCTTAAAAATCTTGAATAAAAATTTTTTGAAAACATTTTTATTATTATTAAATTTTTTTTTCGAAAACAGATGAGAGATTTTTGAAAATATTTTTGAAATATTTTTGAACAGAAAACGAAAAGAAAGTTACCCAATCTGAGCAACAAGATGAACCGTCAGTTGTCCAAACTCAAACAATCCCCGGCAACAGCGCCAAAAACTTGGTGCACGAAATTGTGATGTCCAGGCTCGAATAATCCCTGGTAATGGCTCCAAAGCTTGGTGCTTTGATCTTAATTCATAATTGTCACAACTTCGATACAACTAACCAGCAAGTGCACTGGGTCGTCCAAGTAATACCTTACGTGAGTAAGGGTCGAATCCCACGGAGATTGTTGGTATGAAGCAAGCTCCTTGTTCACCAATGAACTAAGTGATCTGGATCAGCTGACATTGCCTCAGAAGAAACAGGGTCCTGGAAAGTTCATAATACCTTGTACCATAGGCACCGTGATCTTTAAGGCTCTGTGTGACCTTGGTTCAGGAATAAACCTCATGCCCCTCAATGTAATAGAGAAACTGGGAATCTATGGGGTGCAAGCTGCTAAAATCTCATTAGAGATGGCAGACAATTCAAGAAAACAGGCTTATGGACAAGTAGAGGACGTGTTAGTAAAGGTTGAAGGCCTTTACATCCCTGCTGATTTCATAGTCCTGGATACTGGAAAGGAAGAGGATGAATCCATCATCCTAGGAAGCCCTTTCCTAGCCATAACAAGAGCTGTGATTGATGTGGACAGAGGAGAATTGATCCTTCAATTAAATAAGGACAACCTTGTGTTTACAACTCAAGGATCTCTCTCTGCATCCATGGAGAGGAAGCAGAAAAAGCTTCTCTCAAAGCAGAGTCAACCAAAGCCTCCACAGTCAAACTCTAAGTTTGGTGTTGGGAGGCCACAACCAAACTCTAAGTTTGGTGTCAAACTCCCATATCCAAACTCTAAGTTTGGTGTTGGACGGTCTCAACAAAGCTCTGCACATCTGTGAGGCTCCATGAGAGCCCACTGTCAAGCTATTGACATTAAAGAAGCGCTTGTTGGGAGGCAACCCAATATTTATTTATCTAATTTTATTTTTGTTTTTCATGTTTTCTTAGGTTCATGATCATGTGGAGTCACAAAATAAACGAAAAATTTAGAAACAGAATCAAAAATAGCGGAAGAAAAATCACACCCTGGAGGAAGCACCTGCCTGGCGTTCAACGCCAGAACAGAGCATGGTTCTGGCGCTGAACGCCCAAAATGGGCAGTATCTGGGCGCTGAACGCCTAAAATGGGCATCATCTGGGCGCTGAACGCCCAAATTGGGCATCATCTGGGCGCTGAACGCCCAGAATAAGCATGGTTCTGGCGTTCAACGCAAGAAATGGGCAACAAATGGGTGTAAAACGCCCAAAATGGGCACCAACCTGGCGCTGAACGCCCAGAGTTGTGTGCAAGGGCATTTTACATGCCTAATTTGGTGCAAGGTTGTAAATCCTTGAACACCTCAGGATCTGTGGACCCCACAGGATCATCTCAGGATCTGTAGACCCCACAGGATCATCTCAGGATCTGTGGACCCCACAGGATCCCCACCTACCTTCACTCACTCTCTTCTCTCTTCTCAGTCATCCTCTATTCCCAATAAACACTCTTCCCCAAAACCCTTCACCTATCACCTCCATCTCTCTTCCCTATTAACCCTTCACCACTCACATCCACCCACTCTTCCCCATAAACCTACCCAATAAACTCCACCTACCTTCAACATTCAAATCAATTTCCCACCCAAACCCACCCATATGGCCGAACCTTAAGCCCCCCTCCCTTCTCTATATAAAGCCTTCCATTCTTCCTCATTTTCACACAACACAACCCTCTCTTCTCTTCTTGGCCGAAACACACCTCCCCCCTCCTCTCCATCTTTTCTTCTTCTTCTTCATCTAATTCTTTATTTTCTTGCTCGAGGGCGAGCAATATTCTAAGTTTGGTGTGGTAAAAGCATAAGCTTTTTGTTTTTCCATTACCATTGATGGCACCTAAGACCGGAGAATCCTCTAGAAAAGCAAAAGGGAAGACAAAAACTTCCACCTCCGAGTCATGTGTGATGACAAGTCATCCTAGCCTATTTTAGCTAGTCTTTTTCTTTTGTTTTCATTAGAATTATGCACTTTCTTGAGCTACAAGCAAGCTAATTGAGTAGATTTTCATGTTTCCCTTGATTGAACCAACCATATATGAATTTATGCCATTTCATGAGGTTTTATGCTATATTTGTTGCATATTATAAAAGAATGAATATCTCATGATTTTGAGCATAGCTTTGATGAGTTTGGTTGATTAATGATAGGTGAAGAAAGCTTGGAGAAAGGTTGAAGCAAAGAGGAATGGCTAGGAGTGAAGAGAGGACAATGGAATAAGTGAAATTGAACCAGGAAGCAAGAAGTTAGCCCCAACGTTAGCCCCCTAACTTGGAGGCTAACGTTGTACAATCCACCTTGGAGGACTCATTCTAATGGGAGGGGGGTTGAGAACCAAAACCAAAAACCAAGGGACTTCAACTGCAACAATCTCAGCTTCAAAAACCAACTTAAAACACACGCCCACAACAACAATCACACACACTTCCAATCCCGACCTACCCCATCATTCGCTCAAAATGACCTTCATCAACCACCACAATTAACACAGCCACAACCTCTTCCAACCTTTCAACGAATCTATATTCTAGAAATGCTGATGGAGCGGTCCATAAAAATTCAAGAAATGATGGTAATAGAGCGGGAAGAAATAAAGAAACATCAAGAGATGATAAGCAAGAACCAGGAGGCTTCACTCAGAAGACTTGAAAGGCAGATGGAACAACTGGTTCAAAACCTTACTGAATTGAGTGAGAAGGAGGGGACTCTGAACCCAAAGAGCCATGAAAAGGATGCTGTGCTGAAAGCGAAGGGAGTCATGGAGGAAAGTAAGAGGGCTATGGAAAGAGAAACAGAGGGAAGGAAATCCACAGCAAGAGGAGGAAACCTGAGGCAACAGAAGCCTCAAATGCCATAAGCACAAAATGATGAATGTCAAGCTAGTGACAATAAAAGAGCGCTTGTTGGGAAGCAACCCAACCCGAGGTAGTTTTCTGTTCATAACCATTTTAATAAAAAGGTTAATTAGTTTCATCTATAATGCAAGAAGCTAAGTTTGGTGTTGCACACCAAAACAATCTAAGGGAGAATGAAGGATCCTAAGTTTAGTATTCCACCAAAATCCCATTATAAAACACATTCTCACTTTCTGCATAATGTAGGCTTCAAGCATACTGGATGAACTAGTTAGCCATTTTACTGTTTTTCTTAGTTTCCAGTTCTTTTACTTTTGAAAAAGAAAAAGAAATGATCACAAATGGTTAACCATTAGCAAGGTACTAAGTTTGGTGTTCCCACACCAAAGTAAGTTCAAAAAGCCCGCAAATAAATCATGAAAAATTAACCATTGTT
>NC_029789.2:88986431-88986608 GCF_000816755.2 Arachis ipaensis
CACTAAGAAAAAGATGGAGCAAGCAAGAGAGCCCATTCATGGAGCTCAAGAGGCGCAGGAAGCTCATCACCATGAGATCCCTGAGATGCCTTATATGCATTTTCCTCCACAAAACTATTGGGAGCAAATCAACATCTCCCTAGGAGAATTAAGTTCCAACATGGGACAACTAAGGGG
>NC_029789.2:88987859-88995298 GCF_000816755.2 Arachis ipaensis
GCTGGCCATTCGGCCATGCCTGGACCTTCATTACTTATGTATTTTCAACGGTAGAGTTTCTGCACTTCATAGATTAAGGTGTGGAGCTCTGCTGTTCCTCAAAGATTAATGCAAAGTACTACTGTTTTCTATTCAATTCATCTTATTTTGCTTCTAAGATATTCATTCGCACTTCAACCTGAATGTGATGTGTGAAGTTGTGAAGATATGTTTAGACCATGGTTCTGTGCATCCGTTTTTGGTGCCATCGCCAGGGAATCAATTTCGAACAATAATTCACAACCTGAGTAACAATTTCGCATACCAGAGACCAAAGCAAAGCTGGGCGTGCCACTTGATGCCGAAGGCGTAAGACGCCAAGCTTTCATCCTTACTTAGGTGTGCCACTTGAGCATCCAGGCGTGGCACGCCAATGATAAAAAGGGCCAAAGCAAAGACTGGGCGTGCCACTTGGTGTCGAATGTGTGGCACGCCAGCTCCAGATTCTCACTTAGGCATGCCACTTGAAGACCCAGGCATGGCACGCCAGACCCTGGGCGTGCCACGCTAGTTCAATTGGTCAGAGAGAGGGATCAAGCACACACAATAGGCGTGGCACGCCAGACCCTGGGCGTGCCACGCTAGTTCAATTGGCCAAAGAGAAGGATCAAGCACACCAAGCATAGATAGTGGGCGTCGCATGCCAGACTCTGCGCGTGCCACGCTAGTTCAACCTTCCAGAGAAGAAAGGAAGAAGGTGCCACTTGGGTTCGAAGGCGTGGCACGCCAGGCCAACACCAACACTTAAGAAGACCCTGGGCATGCCACTTTGGCTCGAAGGCATGGCACGCCAGGGACATCAACACATAGGGCGTGCCACTTGAAGAGCTTGGTGATGAGCGGATAATTTATATGCTTTTTGGCATTATTTTTAGTATGTTTTTAGTATATTTTAGTTAATTTTTATTATATTTTTATTAGTTTTTAAATAAAAATCATATTTCTGGACTTTACTATGAGTTTGTGTATTTTTCTATTATTTCAGGTATTTTCTGGCTGAAATTGAGGGACCTGAGCAAAAATCTGATTCAGAGACTGAAAAAGGACTGCAGATGCTGTTGGATTCTGACCTCCCTGCACTCGAAGTGGATTTTCTGGAGCTACAGAAGCCTAATTGGCGCGCTCTCAATTGCGTTGGAAAGTAGACATCCTGGGATTTCCAGAAATATATAATAGTCTATACTTTGCCCAAGACTTGATGGCCCAAACCGGCGTTCTAAGTCAGCATAAAAATTCTGGCGTCAAAACGCCAGAACTGGCATAAAAGCTGGAGTTAAACGCCCAAACTGGCACAAAAGCTGGCGTTTAACTCTAAGAAAAGTCTCTACATGTGAAAGCTTCAATGCTCAGGCCAAGCACACACCAAGTGGGCCTGAAAGAAGATTTCTGCATTAATTACCTATTTTTGTAAACCCTAGGCTACTAGTTTTCTATAAATAGGACCTTTTGCTATTGTATTTGGAGCATCTTATCTTTCAAACTTGTATGTTCACGTTCGGGGGCTGGCCATTCGGCCATGCCTAGACCCTTTTGTTCTTATGTATTTTCAACGGTGGAGTTTCTACACCCCATAGATTAAGGTGTGGAGCTCTGCTGTTCCTCATGAATTAATGCAAAGTACTATTGTTTTTCTATTCAATTCAAGCTTATTCTTCTTCCAAGATATTCGTTTGCACTTCAACATGATGAATATGATGATTCATGATACTCATCATCATTCTCACCTATGAACGCGTGCCTGACAACCACTTCCGTTCTACCTTAGATCGAGCGTGTATCTCTTAGCCTCCATTCTGAAAGATCGGAGTCTTCGTGGTATAAGCTAGAATTATTGGCGGCCATTCCTGAGATTTGGAAAGTCTAAACCTTGTCTGTGATATTCCGAGTAGGATCTGGGAAGGGATGATTGTGATGAGCTTCAAACTCGCGAATGTTGGGCGTAGTGACAGACGCAAAAGGATCAATGGATCCTATTCCAACATGATCGAGAACCGACAGATGATTAGCCGTGTGGTGACAACGCATTTGGACCATTTTCACTGAGAGGACGGGAAGTAGCCATTGACAACGGTGATGCCCAACATAAAGCTTGCCATGGAAAGGAGTATGAATGATTGGATGAAGGCAATAGGAAAGCAGAAGTTCAGGAGGAACAAAGCATCTTCATACGCTTATCTGAAATTCTCACCAATGAATTACATAAGTATCTCTATCCTATTTTATGTTTTATTCATCTTTTAATTATCAATTATTCATAACCATTTGAATCTGCCTGACTGAGATTTACAAGATGACCATAGCTTGCTTCAAGCCGACAATCTCCGTGGGATTGACCTTTACTCACGTAAGGTTTATTACTTGGACGACCCAATGCATTTGCTGGTTAGTTGTGCGGAGTTGTGACAAAGATTTGAGATTATAATTGTGCGTACCAAGCTGTTGGCGCCATTGATGATCACAATTTCGTGCACCAAGTTTATGGCACCGTTGCCAGGGATTGTTCGAGTTTGGACAACTGACGGTTCATCTTGTTGCTTAGATTAGGTAATTTTGTTTTATGTTTAAGCTTTTTACTTTTTATTTTTGAAAAAAAATTTCAAAAATACAAAAAAAAAATTTCTATTCTGTTCTTCAGAGTTTTTAAGAATGAATTCTAGAGTTTCATGATGATCTGTTGAAGTCTGGCTGGCTGTGAAGCCATGTCTAATCTTTTGGACCGAGGTTTCAACTTATCATCACAAGAGCTTGATGATTTCTATCAATCTTGCTGTTGAAAATAATGATCTGCTAAAGCTTGGCTGGCCATTGGCCATGTCTAGTGTTTTGGACCGGAGCTTTTACTGAAAGCTTGGCTGGCTAGTAAGTCATGTCTAATTCCTGGACCGGAGTTTTAGACTAACATTGCATGATTCTTGGAATTCTTATTAAGAATTTTGAAATCTTTATTTTCTTCTTCCAAATAATTTTCAAAAAATCACAAAAAAAATTTATAAAATCTTAAAATAAAAAATATTTTATGTTTCTTGTTTGAGTCTAGTGTCTAATTTTAAGTTTGGTGTCAATTGCGTGTCTTTATTCTTCTAATTTTTGAAAATTACATGCATTATGTTCTTCATTGATCTTCAAGTTATTCTTGATGATTTTCTTGCTCTGATCTTTAAATTCTCTTGTTTTGTGTGTTTTGTTGTTTCTCATATGCATTCTCAATTTGTTAGTATCTCTAATATGAAAATTTCTAAGTTTGGTGTCTTGCATGCATTGTTTGTTTGATCTTAGTTTTCATGATTAGTTGCATTTTGATTATTTCTCATCATTAAAAATTCAAAATTTTTTTTCAAAATTATGTCTTCTCAAGTCAATAATACAGAGAATTGAAAATTCAGAACATGCAGCAGAGGAATTACACAGAAAAAGCTGGGCATTCAAAACGCCCAGTGAAGAAGGAAAACTGGCGTTTAAACGCCAGCCAGGGTACCTGGCTGGGCGTTAAATGCCCAAAAGGGTAGTATTTTGGGCGTTAAACGCCAGAATGGATACCATTCTGGGCGTTTAATGCCAGGATGGCACAAGAGGGAAGATTTTGTTTTTAAATCAAATCTTTTTCAAATTTTCATAATTTTTCAAAATCAAATCTATTTCAAATCATATTTTTTCAATCATATCTTTTCAAAATCAAATCCTTTCCATTTTTTCTAGTATTTTCGAAAATCCTTGCTACAATTAATGATTTAATTCAAAATTTCCAAGTTGCTACTTGCCTATTAAGAAAGGATCAAATTTTAAATTCTAGAATCATATCTTCTAATTTCTTGTTAGTCAAGTAATCAACTTTAATTTTAAAACTTTCTTTTTTTATTTGTTGATTTTCAATCATATCTTCTCCATCACATATTTTTCAAAATAATTTTCAATCATATCTTTTTGATTTCTAATTTCAAAATCTTTTTCAAAATCACTTAACTACCTTCTCAACTTTAATTTTCGAAAATCATCAATCAATTTTTCAAATTTCTTTTAATTATTTCAAAATCTTTTTAATTTGTTTTCGAAAATTCTTCCCCGCTTCTCACATTTTTCTATTTAAGGGACTAGCACTCTTCCTCAATGTGTAATTCAGACTACCTCTCTCTATAAGTTCGAATTCTCTCTTCTCTACCTCCTCCTTCTATTCTTCTTTTCCTCTGGCATCTCAAGGAATCTCTATACTGTGACATAGAGGATTCCATACTTTTCTCTTCTCTCTTTCATATGAGCAGGAGCAAGAACAAGGGTATTCCTGTTGAAGCTAATCCTAAACCTGAAAGGACCTTGAAGAGAAAGCTAAGAGAAGCTAAAGTACAACTCTTTGTAGAGGACCTAACAGAAATTTTCAAACAAGAAGAAGCCATGGCAGCTGAAAACAACAACAATGCCAACAATGCAAGGAAGGTGCTTGGTGACTTTAATGCTCCTACTACTGACTTCTATGGGAGAAGCATCTCTATCCTTACCATTGGAGCAAACAACTTTGAGCCTAAGCCTCAATTAGTTTCTCTGATGCAACAGAAGTGCAAGTTTCATGGACTTTCATTGGAAGATCTTTATTAGTTCTTAGCTGAATTTTTGCAAATCTGTGACACTGTTAAGACCAATGGGGTTGACCCTGAAGTCTACAAACTTATGCTCTTCCCTTTTGCTGTAAGAGACAGAGCTAGGATATGGTTGGATTCACAACCTAAGAAAAGCCTGAACTCTTGGGAAAAGCTAGTCAATGCCTTCTTGGCAAAGTTCTTTCTACCTCAAAAATTGAGTAAGCTTAGAGTGGAAGTCCAAACCTTCAGACAGAAGGAAGGTGAATCCCTCTATGAAGCTTGGGAAAGATACAAGCAATTGATCAGAAGGTGTCCTTCTAACATGCTTTCAGAATGGAGCATCATAGGTATCTTCTATGATGGTCTGTCTGAACTATCCAAGATGTCATTGGACAGCTCTGCTGGAGGATCGCTTCATCTGAAGAAGATGCCTGTAGAAGCTCAGGAACTCATTGAAATGGTTGCAGATAACCAATTCATGTACACTTCTGAAAGGAATCCTGGGGAATAATGGGACAAATCAGAAGAAAAGAGTTCTTGAGAATGATACTCTGAATGCCATATTGGCTCAGAACAAAATATTGACTCAGCAAGTCAATATGATTTCTCAGAGTCTGTCTGGTATGCAAGCATCAACAGGCAGTACCAAAGAAGCTTTATCTGAAGAAGAAGATTATGATCTTGAGAATCCAGCAATGGAAGAGGTGAATTACATGGGAGAACCCTATGGAAACACCTATAACCCTTCATGGAGAAATCATCCAAATCTCTCATGGAAGGACCAACAGAGGCCTCAACAAGGCTTCAACAACAGTAATGGTGGAAGAAATAGGTTTAGCAATAGCAAACCTTTTCCATCATCTTCTCAACAACAGACAGAGAATTCTAAGCAGAGCCACTCTAACTTAGCAACTGTAGTCTCTGATCTAATTAAAACCACTCAAAGTTTCATGACTAAAACAAGATCCTCCATTAGAAATTTGGAGGCACAAGTGGGTCAGCTAAGTAAGAAAATTACTGAACTCCCTCCTAGTACTCTCCCAAGCAATACAGAAGAGAATCCAAAAAGAGAGTGCAAGGCCATCAATATTATCCACTCGGCCGAACTTGGAGAGGAGGAAGAGGCAGTGATTTCTATTGAGGAAGACCTCAATGGACATCCACTGGCTTCTAAGGAGTTTCCTAATAAGGTACCACGGGAATCTGAGGCTCATATAGAGACCATAGAGATTCCATTGAATTTACTTCTGTCATTCATTAGCTCTGATGAGTATTCTTCCTTTGAAGAGGATGAAGATATTACTGAAGAGTAAGTTGCTAAGTACCTTGGAGCAATCATGAAGTTAAATGCCAAGTTATTTGGTAATGAGACTTGGGAGGATGAACCCCCTGATGCACGGAAACTTGTCTCTCAACAAATCTCCCTTCGGCAAGTATACCGAATTGTCGTCAAGTAAAAACTCACAAAAGAGTGAGGTCGAATCCCACAGGGATTGATTGGTCAAGCAACTTTAATTGGAGGAAGGTTCTAGTTGAGCTAAGAAGAATTTGATTGGAGAATTGCAGGAAATTAAATGGCGGGAAAGTAAATAGCATAAAATGTAATTGCTGTAAATAAAGGACTGAATGTAAATGACGGAAAGTAAATTGCAGAATCTTAAATGGGAAATGGGGAAGATGAACATAAAAGTAAATGGCAGAAAGTAAAGAGAATGGGTAAGATCAGAAATGGCGGATTCATTGGGCTCAGGAGATGTTGTATTCTCCAGATCAAGTTCATTCTCATCTCTTCCTCAATCAATGCATTCATTGATCTCCTTGGCAATCTTAAGTGATTGGATTCCAATTCCTTGGCAACCCAATCTCTCAAATCTTGATCAATAGCCAATTCCTTGGTCTAATTGCTCATGAGAAGAGACGAAGTATGGTCACTGATAATACCACATGTATTCCCAAATCAAAGTATTGGTAGGATTATATGTTACCATATGCATCCAAACCCCAATTTGGTCCAACATGAGAAAGCATTTCTAGCATGATCTCTTCATTCCTCTTCCAAGGTCCGAAGAGATCCAAGTATGAATAGCTTCTTTTCCAAGATAACTACCCAATAGGATGAAGATTGAAAGCTTTCTAGTAAAATCAAGAGAAAAGAAAGAAGAAGAATAATGAAAACTATTATTGATCCATCAAGTTACAACAGAACTCCCTAACCCAATGAAAGGGGTTTAGTTGTTCATAGCTCTGGAAATGGAAAGCGTAAGTGTAAAGTACATTATGAAAACTTAAAACTAGAAGTTGCAGAGAAAGTAAAATATACAGAGTGTAGTTCTCCAAAATGCCAAAAAAAAAAGCTCCCTCACTAGTTCAAAACTACTCCTATATATACTACTCTACTGATCTTCTAGTTGGCTCTTCAAATCTTGGATATGGGCCTTTGGATCTTTAGTTGAAGCAGTTGCAGTCTGCAGTGGGCTCAGCTTTGCTTGCAGAGAAAGTGTGAGTTAGGCATGGATGTTAGTTAGGACATTAGTGGTGTTAACGTTAAGTAAAAATGTGGGTTCGAGAACGTTAGTGACGATCACCTTTTTCACTAACGTTCCTAACCCAAGATGGTCCACGTTAACTTCAACGTTAGTGGCACTAACGTGACTACTAACGTTGCCTCCTGGTCCTTCGCAAACGTTATTGGCATTCACCTTTTCCAATAACGTTTGCTTGTTGCCCTTCCTCCCTACGTTAGAGTCCATGTTAGTGTAGCTAACGTGACTCCTAACGTGGGCATGCCTCAGCCTCGAGAGCGTTAGTGACACTTACCTTTGTCACTAA
>NC_029789.2:88995310-89013666 GCF_000816755.2 Arachis ipaensis
GAGTGTCACTAACGTTGGCACTTCTTTGTTCCTTCCACGTTAGAGTTCACGTTAATGTAATTAACGTGACTCTTAACGTGGCTAAGTGTGCCCCTTTTTCCAACGTTAGTGGCATTCACTTTTACTACTAACGTTGGAGCTTTACTTTTCCTCCACGTTAGCTTCTATGTTAATGTAGTTAACGTGGCAATTAACGTGGGTTATGATGGCTCATGAAGGCGTTATTGGTGATCACTTTTCTCATTAATGTTGCAAGTTAGCTCCCATTCCATGTTAATGGTCACGTTAGTTAGACTAACTATTAACGTGGCATCTTCCTTGCTTCCTTTGTCCTGAAATCAAGCAAGTAAAGTGCATCAAAGCTAGGTTCTAACTCATGAGATCATGCATCATCTATTTTATCACTCAATTCATGCATAATTCTCATAAAGTCATATAAAATTCACAATGTTTGCTTGAATCAAGATGTAAGTGATTATCTACCCAAAACTTTCTTATTAACTAAGAAAATGCATGAAACTACCCTAGAACAATAAAGAAAAGGTCAGTGAAACTGGTCAAAATGCCCTGGCATCACCCCCTTGCTCACCAAAGAACTGGATGACTTGACTAGGCAGAGATTACCTCAGAAGAGACAGGATCCTGGAAAGTTCTCAATACCTTGTACCATAGGCACCATGACCTTTGAGAAGGCTCTGTGTGACCTAGGGTCAAGCATAAACCTCATGCCTCTCTCTGTAATGGAGAAGCTAGGGATCCTTAAGGTACAAGCTGCAAGAATCTCACTAGAGATGGCAGACAATTCAAGGAAACAGGCTTATGGACTTGTAGAGGATGTCTTGGTAAAGGTTGAAGACCACTACATCCCTATTGATTTTATAATCCTAGACACTGGGAAGTGTATGGATGAATCTATCATCCTTGGAAGACCCTTCCTAGCCACAGCAAAAGCTGTGATTGATGTTGACAGAGGAGAATTGGTCCTTCAAGTGAATGAGGACTCCCTTGTGTTTAAAGCTCAAGGATATCCCTCTGTAACCATGGAGAGGAAGCATGAAAAGCTTCTCTCAGTATAGAGTCAAATAGAGCCCCCACATTCAAACTCTAAGTTTGGTGTTGGAAGGCCATCATCATGCTCTGAGTATCTGTGAGGCTCCATGAGAGCCCACTGTCAAGCTATTGACATTAAAGAAGCGCTTGTTGGGAGGCAACCCAATTTTATTATATCTATTTATTTTTCATTGTTATTTTAGGTTTTTTGTTGGTTAATGATCATGTGAAGTCACAAAAACAACTGAAAAAGCAAAAACAGAATGAAAAATAGTATTAAAAACAGCAAACCCTGGAGGAGATGCTAGTAAGGGGCACAGAGCTGGCGTTAAACGCCAGAAAGGGGAGAAAAGCTGGCGTTAAACGCCAGAAATGGGTAGCAACCTGGCATTTAATGCCAGGATTGGCAAGCAAGGGGCGTTTGCACACCAACATGGTGCAGGGATGTGAAATCCTTGACACCTCAGGATCTGTGGACCCCACAGGATCCCCACCTACCTCATCTCTCTCTCTCTTCTTCACACCCTTCCATAACACTCTCCCCCAAATACCCTTCACCAATCACCTCAATACCTCTTCCCCAAAAACCCCCTCTCCTATCAAATCCTACCCTCTTCTCCAAAATCTCTTCACCAATCCACAACCATCCATCATAAAACCCCACCTACCTCACCATTCAAATTCAAACCATTTTCCCTTCCAAACCCACCCATATATGGCTGAACCCTACCCCTCTCTCCACTCTTATATAAACCCATCTTCACTCATTCATTCTCACACATCATACACACTACTTCTCCCCCTTGGCCGAACCACAAAACCCCCTCCATCTCCTCCATTTTCTTCTTCTACTTTTTTCTTTCTTCTTTTACTCGAGGACGAGCAAACCTTCTAAGTTTGGTGTGGTAAAAGCTAAAGCTTTTTGCTTTTCCATAACCATTTATTGCACCTAAGGCCGGAGAAACCTCTAGAAAGAGGAAAGAGAAGGCAAAAGCTTCAACCTCTGAGTCATGGGAGATGGAGAGATTCATCTCAAGGGTGCATCAAGACCACTTCTATGAAGTTGTGGCCAAGAAGAAGGTGATCCCCGAGGTCCCTTTCAAGCTCAAAAAGGGTGAATATCCAGAGATCCAACATGAGATTCGAAAAAGAGGTTGGGAAATTCTCACCAACCCCATTCAACAAGTCAGGATCTTAATGGTTCAAGAGTTCTATGCCAATGCATGGATCACCAAGAACCATGATCAAAGTGTGAACCCGGACCCTAAGAATTAGCTTACAGTGGTTCGGGAGAAATGCTTAGATTTCAGTCCAAAAAATGTAAGGTTGGCATTCAACTTGCCCATGATGCAAGGAGATGCATGCCCCTACACTAGAAGGGTCAACTTTGATCAAAGGTTGGACCAAGTCCCCATAGACATTTGTGAAGAGGGCGCTCAATAGAAGAGAGATTCAAGAGGGAAGCCGGTTCAACTAAGAAGGCATAATCTCAAGCCCGTGGCTAAGGGATGGTTGGAGTTCATCCAACGCTTAATCATTCCTACTAGCAACTGGTCTGAAGTTACTAAATAGACCGGGCTATCATGATCCATAGCATCATGATTGGAGAGGAAGTAGAAGTTCATGAGGTCATATCCCTAGAACTCTACAAGGTGGCGGACAAGTCCTCTACTTTGGCAAGGTTAGCCTTCCCTCACCTCAGTTGTCACCTTTGTAATTCAGCTGGAATTGACATAGAGGAAGACATCTTCATTGATGAGGACAAGCCCATCACTAAGAAAAGGATGGAGCAAACAAGAGATCCCACTCATGGGCAAGAGCATGAGAAAATTTCTCATCATAAAATCCCTGAGATGCCTCAAGGGATGCACTTTCCTCCACAAAATTATTGGGAGCAAATTAACACCTCCCTAGGAGAATTGAGTTTTAATATGGTACAACTAAGGGTGGAGCACCAAGAGCATTCTATCCTCCTCCATGAAATTAGAGAAGACCAAAGAGTGATGAGGGAGGAGCAACAAAGGCAAGGAAGAGACATTGAGGAGCTCAAACACTTCATAAGATCTTCAAGAGGAAGAACAAGCCACCATCACTAAGGTGGACCCGTTCTTTAATTTCCTTGTTCTTTATTTTTCTGTTTTTTGTTTCCTATGCTTTATGTTCCATCTATGTTTGTGTCTTTACTACATGATCATTAGTGTCTTAGTGTCTATGCCTTAAAGCTATGAATGTCCTATAAATCCATCACCTTTCTTAAATAAAAAGTGTTTTTAATTGCAAAAGAAAAAGAAGTACATGAATTTCGAATTTTAAAACAGATTGATTATTTTGATGTGGTGGCAATACTTTTTTGTTTTTCTGAATGAATGCTTGAACAATGCATATTTTTGAATTTATTGTTCATGAATGTTAAAATTGTTGGCTCTTGAAAGAATGATGGAAAAGGAGAAATGTTATTTGATAATCTAAAAAATCATAAAAATAATTCTTGAAACAAGAAAAAGCAGTGAAAAGCTTGCGAAGAAAAAAATAATTGCGAAAAAAGAAAAAAAAGAGAAAGAAAAAGCAAGCAGAAAAAGCCAATAGCCCTTTAAACGAAAAGGCAAGGGTAAAATAAAAAGGATCCAAGGCTTTGAGCATCAGTGGATAGGAGGGCCACAGGAATAAAATCCTGGCCTAAGCGGCTAAACCAAGCTGTCCCTAACCATGTGCTTGTGGCGTGAAGGTGTCAAGTGAAAAGCTTGAGACTGAGCAGTTAAAGTCGTGGTCCAAAGCAAAAAGAGTGTGCTTAAGAGCTCTAGACACCTCTAATTGGGGACTCTAGCAAATCTGAGTCATAATCTGAAAAGGTTCACACAGTTATGTGTCTGTGGCATTTATGTATCCGGTGGTAATACTGGAAAACAAAATGCTTAGGGTCACGACCAAGACTCATAAAGTAACTATGTTCAAGAATCAACATACTGAACTAGGAGAATCAATAACACTATCTGAATTCTGAGTTCCTATAGAAGCCAATCATTCTGAACTTCAAAGGATAAAGTGAGATGCCAAAACTGTTCAGAAGCAAAAAGCTAATAGCCCTGCTCATCTAATTAAGACTGATCTTCATAGATATTTTTGGAATTCATTGTATACTATATTCTTTTTATGCTATTTGATTTTCAGTTGCTTGGGGATAAGCAACAATTTAAGTTTGGTGTTGTGATGAGCGGATAATTTATACGCTTTTTGGCATTATTTTTAGTATGTTTTTAGTATATTTTAGTTAGTTTTTATTACATTTTTATTAATTTTTAAATAAAAATCATATTTCTAGACTTTACTATGAGTTTGTGTGTTTTTCTGTGATTTCAGGTATTTTCTGGCTGAAATTGAGGGACCTGAGCAAAAATCTGATTCAGAGACTGAAAAAGGACTGCAGATGCTGTTGGATTCTGACCTCTCTGCACTCAAAGTGGATTTTCTGGAGCTATAGAAGCCCAATTGGCGCGCTCTCAATTGCGTTCGAAAGTAGACATCCTGGGCTTTCCAGCAATATATAATAGTTCATACTTTGCCCAAGACTTGATGGCCCAAACCGGCATTCCAAGTCAGCATAAAAATTCTGGCGTCAAAACGCCAGAACTGGCATAAAAGCTGGAGTTAAACGCCCAAACTGGCACAAAAGCTGGCGTTTAACTCCAAGAAAAGTCTCTACATGTGAAAGCTTTAATGCTCAGCCCAAGCACACACCAAGTGAGCCCGGAAGAAGATTTCTGCATTAATTACCTATTTCTGTAAACCCTAGGCTACTAGTTTTCTATAAATAGGACCGTTTGCTATTGTATTTGGAGCATCTTATCTTTCGAACTTGTATGTTCACATTTGGAGGCTGGCCATTCGGCCATGCCTAGACCCTTTTGTTCTTATGTATTTTCAACGGTGGAGTTTCTACACCCCATAGATTAAGGTGTGGAGCTCTGCTGTTCCTCATGAATTAATGCAAAGTACTATTGTTTTTCTATTCAATTCAAGCTTATTCTTCTTCCAAGATATTTGTTTGCACTTCAACATGATGAATATGATGATCCATGACACTCATCATCATTCTCACCTATAAACGCGTGCCTGACAACCACTTCCGTTCTACCTTAGATCGAGCGTGTATCTCTTAGCTTCCATTCCGAAAGATCGGAGTTTTCGTGGTATAAGCTAGAATTATTGGCGGCCATTCTTGAGATCCGGAAAGTCTAAACCTTGTCTGTGGTATTCCGAGTAGGATCTGGGAAGGGATGACTGTGACGAACTTCAAACTCGAGAGTGTTGGGCGTAGTGACAGACGCAAAAGGATCAATGGATCCTATTCCAACATGATCGAGAACCGACAGATGATTAGCCGTGCGGTGACAGCGCATTTTGACCATTTTCACTGAGAGGTCCGGAAGTAGCCATTGACAACGGTGATGTCCAACATAAAGCTTGCCATGAAAAGGAGTATGAATGATTGGATGAAGGCAATAGGAAAGCAGAAGTTCAGGAGGAACAAAGCATCTTCATACGCTTATCTGAAATTTTCACCAATGAATTACATAAGTATCTCTATCCTATTTTATGTTTTATTCATCTTTTAATTATCAATTCTCCATAACCATTTGAATCCTCCTAACTGAGATTTACAAGATGACCATAGCTTGCTTCAAGCCGACAATCTCCGTGGGATCGACCCTTACTCACGTAAGGTTTATTACTTGGACGACTCAGTGCACTTGCTGGTTAGTTGTGCGGAGTTATGACAAAGAGTTGAGATTACAATTGTGCGTACCATGCTGTTGGCGCCATTGATGATCACAATTTCGTGCATCACTTGGCGTGGCGTGCCAAGCCAAATTAAAGGCTAGGCGTGGCACACCACTTGAATGCTAGCCAAACGCCAGCCTGGAAGGTCACGTTTATTATGTTTCTTTTCCCTCCAAATTGTATTTTTATTTTCTCTTTTATATTTTCTTTATTCTAGTGTTAGTAGTAGTATAAATAGCCCCTGAAAATACTGAGAAAGGGGTTAAGCAGTTAGGATTTGGATTGTTGAGTAGAGTTGTAGTTAGATTTACTTTATCATTTCTTCCATCTTCTGTACTTTTCTCTGAGCTATGAGTAGCTAAATTCCCTCTCATTGAGAGAGGGAGCTCTGTTGTACTTGATGGATTAATGATAGTTGATTTCTTCTTCTCTTCATCTTCTCTTTGATTTGCTAGAAGAAATTTCGTTTTAATGTTAGTATTCAATCATCTTGGAAAAGAGGTTGAATGCAAAATGGGTTTCATGGGAACCTTGGAAAAGGAAACATGAAACCATGTTAGAAATCCCTTCTCACACTTGAGTAGGATCTGTGTTTTGGTGTTTGGATATGGTGACATATAATCCTCCCTTTACTTGGACCTATGATGATGTGTGGTATAATCAGGGACCAAGCATATCTTTCTTCATGAGCAATTAGACCAAGGAATTAGCTATTGATCAAGATTTGAGAGATTGAGTCACCAAGGGATTGGGACTCAATCAATCATGATTGCCAAGAGGTCAATGAGTTGCATGATTGAAGATGATATGAACTGGATTTAATCCAAAGAGAGCAACATCTCCTGATCTCAATGAATTCTCCCTATTCTTATCTTCCACATTCTTTATAGCTTTCTTTATATTATGCAAATCCCCATTCCCATTTACTTTTGAGTCATTTATGTTTCTGGACTTTACATTATTGTCATATCCTTTTCTGCACTTTACTGCTTCTCCTTACTTTTGAGCCATTTATGTTTCTGCCCATTTACAATTCTGCAATCACAATTTATTTTTCTTAGCTTAACTAATTCACCAATTAATTAAAGTTGCTCAAATCTACCAATCTCTGTGGATACGATCCCACTCCACTGTGGGTTATTACTTGACGATAAATTTTGGTGTGCTTGCCAAAAGAACGGATTCATCATTTTTATATGGGGTGTGAATTTGACTCATCAAGTTTTATGGTGCCGTTGCCAGGAATTGGTTTGAATTTGACAATGATTAAATTGATCGGAGAGCTAGATTAAGCATTTTAATTACTTTGTTATTTCTTTTCTAGTCCTTTAACTTTCTTCTGTTCTATTTTATTTTAATTTTACTTTGGATATCAGTTATTCCTTATCCATATTTCCATTCTTCTAACTGTTTGATTAATTGCATCAACCAAGCTCTTAACAAGAGTGATTCCTTCACTTATCCTCTGCCTGCTGTTTGTTGAATGTATGACAGGTAGAAGGGGAGAAACTTCATCCTCCTTCGATAGTGAACCTAAGAGGACCTTCCTTAGATTAAGGAGGAAAGCAAGAGGCAAAGGCATAGTTGGAGAGGAAGTAGTAGAGGAAGATCTAGAAGCTACTATGGAAGAAGAAGTGCAAATCCACGTTGGAGTAGATGCTGACCATCATATTGGGCAAGAAAGGAGAGTTTTAGGCTCTTACATCAACCGAAATCCAGGAATCTGTGGTAGCAGCATTCTCAAACCAACAATCCATGCTAACAACTTTGAGTTGAAACCTCAACTCATCACACTTGTTCAGAATAATTGTTCATATGGAGCGGGAGCCCAAGAGGACCCAAACCAACATCTCACTACATTCTTGAGGATTTATGACACTGTAAAGTCTAATGGTGTACACCCTGACACCTACAAGCTACTTTTGTTCCCTTTTTCACTCAGAGATAAGGCATCAAAGTGGTTTGAAGAATTTCCCAAGGAGAGCCTAACAACTTGGGATGAGGTTGTAAACAAATTTCTAGCAAGATTCTACCCTCCACAGAGAGTTAATAGACTTAGAGCTGAGGTGCAAACCTTCAAACAATAAGATGGTGAAACACTTTATGAGGCCTAGGAGAGGTTCAAAGACTTGACAAGGAAGTGCCCTCCGGATATGTTCAATGAATGGGTTCAACTTCACATCTTCTATGAAGGGCTATCATATGAGGCAAAGAAAGCTGTGGACCACTCTTCAGGGGGTTCACTCAACAAGAAGAAAACCGTTGAAGAAGCCATAGATGTTATAGAGACTGTAGCTGAAAATGAATACTTCTATGCTTCAGAAAGGACTCAAAAGAGAGGAGTGCTGGAGCTAAATTCTATGGATGCCTTGTTAGCACAAAACAAGATGATTACAGCACAACTAGTTGCCCTAACAAAGAGGATGGAGACTGGCCAAGTTTCAACTGTCCAAGCTCAAGTACCACAACAGGAAGAAGATGCCTGATGCGAGAACCTTTAAGTTGATATAGAATTTCTCAATTGAAATCTCGTTGCAAGTATAGTTCTAAACCAATAAAGAATCCTCACATGCAAAAGTATGGTGTTGTCACAAGTACAAACCCCAATATGAATTAACCGAAGTATTTAAACCTCGGGTCGTCTCACAAGGAATTGTAGTGAAGCGTTTAATTATTGGCTATAAAGATGCAAGGGGTTTGATTGATAAAGGGCAAGAAAATAAATGGACAAGAAAGTAGATGGCAAGAAAAATAATTCAAGTAAGCAATTTAAAGAAGCAATTAATAAAGAGAGACATTCATGGTAAGGATCAAGAACATAGGCTTTCTATCCTGGTCATACAATGATTAATTCATCCTATTTAGTTAACTCCAACAAATGGAAGAAGGTATCATGTTATCTTCACATAGGGAGAATGTCAAACAAGACTAGTCAATCACGTTACAATAATAAACAAGAATTTATCTTATTACGTCATCTCCGACGATGGAGGAAGGTATCATGTTATCCTCACTCTCGAAGAAAGTCTAAAAAGACTAACTAATCTCAATCCAAATGTCCTAATCAACTCACTAAGGGAATTAGCAAGAGATTAGAGTTAATGGAAATAATACTAGCTAACAACTCTAGATCACTAACATGAGTTGGGTATTCATGACTCAAGATCACCTAATTACTCTTTCCAAGCCAAGAATGCTCAAAATCTACTCTAACATCCAACCAAGAATTTTGTCAAACACTTGGAAGGCATAAAAGGAAAGCATAATAAATTGCAAGAAATAGTAAAATCTACCAACTACCAATTGCAAGAAAAGTAAATTAACAACTCAAATCATCAATAAAAGAGCATCAAATATGAAATTGCATTAAAGAGATCCAAATCCAATATGAGCATTCATGAACATAAAAGAGACAAAAAAGTAAAATTAACATCACAAACTAAGAGAATGAAAGTGTAGAAGCAAGAATTCATAAAGAAAACAAGATGAAATCAAGTAATTGGACCTAGATCTAAGAGAAATTAACCTAACCCTAACCTAATTCTAGAGAGAAGAGGGAGCTTCTTTCTCTAGAAAACTAAGTAAAGGCTCGTCATGACTAACTAAGTGCTCTCCTTTTGCTCAAGCTTGAATTCTGCATGAAATACCCTCAGAAACGAGTTAGATTTGGGCCTGGGCAGCTCAGAAATCGCCCCCAGCGATTTCACTTTAAGTGGGTCACATGCCGAGCGTCACGCGTACGCGTGGGCGATGCGTGCGCGTCGATGGCAAAAACCTCTACTCACTCGTACGCTTGAGTGACGCGTGCGTGTGGCTTGAAATTCTTGACGCGTGCGCGTGGCCCTCAATTCTCCGAAAGCTCATTTCTTCATGATTTCTCCACTTTGCATGCTTTTCTCTTCACTTCTTCCATCCAATACTTGCCTTATGAACTTGAAATCACTCAACAAAAATATCAAGGCATCGAATGGAATTAAAGTGAATTAAAATCACCAATTTAAGGGCCTAAAAAGCATGTTTTTACACTTAAGCACAATTTAAGGGAGAATTACAAAACCATGCTATTTCATTGAATAAATGTGAGAAAAGGTGATAAAATCTCCCAAAATAAGCACAAGATAAACCACAAAATTGGGGTTTATCAAACCTCCCCACACTTAAACTAAGCATGTCCTTATGCTAAAATAAAAAAAAAAGCAAAGGGCATCAACATTTATTCAATGCAAACTAACTACATGCAACCTATCTATATGCAATCTATCTACATGAATGCATCTACTTGGTCAAAACAAATCAATTTCCAAGAATACATGTACAAGTACAAGGGCTAAAGCAATAGCAATCAAAGTAAACTCACAATTGAATTGAATCATTGAAAGATTTTACAAACTTGCAAGAAAAGATGATCATGGGTGGAAACATGTAAATGAGCAATCGAACCCTCACCGGATGTGTATCCGCTCTAGTCACTCAAGTGTATGGGGTTGATTCACTCAATTGTCCCATAATCATGTTTTCCAAGATTTGTCTTTCATCTAACAATCAACAATTATTTCATTCATGCATACAAATATCATGAGGTCTTTTCCATAGGTTGTAATGAGGCTAGGTCAAGGCAAGGATGCATATGGTCTAGTGGACTAGAATTTGAATCTTTGATTAACCTAAACTTTCCACCTAACCTATGACAACCTATACTATTCTAAACAAACCTAACTACCCATTCTTCACTTTTTCACACATTCATGCATTCTCTTTTGATCACCACACATATGCATTGGTTTTTATTGAACTTCACTTTGGGGCATTTTGTCCTCTTTTTATTGTTTTTCTTTTTCTTTCTTTTTCTATATATATATCTTTTCCTTTTTGTTTTTTTCTCATAATTTTTTTTCTTTTCAAACAAAAATATATATAAGAAGATCAATGCATATGGTTTAGCATTCAATGCATGAGTATGTACCCAATTCTCATGATTTTCAACAAAACCACAAAATACACTTTTACCTCTACCCAATGTTCCCAACTCTCCCAAAATCAAATGATAAATACTTTCACTAGCCTAAGCTAATCAAAGATCCAAACAAGGAACATTTATTGTTTGTCACTTTAGGCTTGCAATGTGCTAAAATTAAGAACAAATGGGTTTAGCGTAGGCTCAAAGTTGGTTAACAATGGAAGATAAAAGGTAGGTGTTCCGAGGGTTGCTTGAAACTATAGGTCGATCTCGGACGAGATCTTCTGTGCTGGTCGGCGCTGATGTGTCCGACTTGTAGGATTGAGGGTGCTGCTGATCCTTTGTCACCGGAGGGTGGTGGTACCTGCAAGGGACTCCGATGCTTAAGTTAGCAAGGGTATTAAGCAGGTTTTTTTTGTAGAATCAGAGTATGAGTTATACCTGGGTGCTCCAGTGTATTTATAGTAGTGTGGAGTGACCTTTCTGGAGATAAGATAGTTATCTTATCTTATCTTATCTTTGAAGTCATCTTATCTTTCAAGGGAACCGCCCTTATCTCTATAGGCTTAGACTGCCTTTGGATTTGGGTCGTGTTCCTCTGTTTGGGCCCTTTTTGGGCTTTCCTGGTGATTTGGCCGAGCTCTTTGAGAAGAGGTCGGTTGACTTGTCGTTTAAACATCCTGGGTCGGACAGTTCGACCCAAGGTATGAATAGTGCCCCTGCTCGAGTGTGGTCTTCCTTTTGAGGTCGAGTCCTTAGTTTTAGGACTTCGATCCTTCTCTGGTGAAGCCGAACTCGAGCATTTGTCAACTTCTTCTTTGTAGAGTTTCCATTTGAATGCGGAACATTTTCTTTCTTTTAATTTCTTTGAAACAGGCGTTCCTTTGTTCTTTTGAAATGCGCGTCTCTCTGCCTTAGGAACGTGTGAGGGTTTAATAACCCATTAATTCTTTCCTTTGCTGTTTTTCCCCCTTTTCTTCATTTTGAATTTAGTTTTCTCAGTTTCTTTTGCTTCTGAACCTTTCGCTTTCTTTTGCTTTCGAACCTTTCGCTTCCGCTTTTGCTTTTTGTTTCTCTCATCCCATTGCATTCCGTCGTTTTTGCTTTGAGGTGCTTCTTCTGTTAGCTTCGACGCAAGGGTGCTTCGTTACCGCCGTTTCCTCTGAACCTTTTCCTCACGTTCATCTCTTCTTCCTCTTTACATGTTAGTACTTTTTCTTCCTTTTTAGTTGGTTTTCTTTATATTCGCCTGTTCTTGGAGAAAGTTTGGATTTTTCTGCTATTGCTGTGTCTTATTGTTGTTGTAATGTGTGTTCTGGGATTTTCTTTCGTCTTTTTGCATGAGCCTTTTCGCCTTTCCTGATGGTTGAAGCTTTTTAGGGTTTTGCATGTTGCTTATTGCTGCTTTTGATTGTTTTTTGATGTTTTCTGAGTTTTATAAACTGTGCTTGTTTACTTCTGAGAAGATTGCCTCTTGATTTTTGTCCTGTTGATAATTTTCTTTGCTAATGGGTTTGTAGAAGACGATGGTTTTCTGTTAACTTACTTTGATTTGCGTCTTTCTTCCTTAGAGCATTTGCTTAGAGTCTTTGCTGGGATGTTTAGCCTTTGTAATCTTTTCTGAGTCTTTACTCTGTGTCGCTGCCTCCAAAGGATGCCCCTGGACCTTGATGTGTGTCTTGGGGTCTTCCTTTTACTATTTATACTGCTCTGAGTCATGTTTTGTCTGAGCTATTTTGATTTCACCCAAGCTGTTTTGGTTAGTAATCCATTTTATTTTTCTTGTTGTAGGACTAGTTGGCAATGTCTTCTCACAAAAATATTGTTGAGACGTCTTCTAAGGTTCCTGAGGGGATGTCCGACTCGTTGGACTCCCTTGTGTTAATGTGTGTTTCCGTGGTGAATGCTGAGTTTTGTGTGGAGCTTAGGAAACATCACCGACTCTGTAAGAATAGAGATCAAGAAAGGAACTATGAGTTGGTAGCGCCTGATTCTGATGAAAGGATTTGCTTTCCTGCTCTGATCCGGGGGGAACGTCCCTTCTTTTATGCTTATGACTATTTTTTCAGCCAGCTGAATATTACTTTTCCTTTCACTTTCTTTGAGACCGACTTGTTGTGGTCGTGTAACGTAGCTCTGTCCCAGCTCCATCCGAACTCCTGGGGTTTTATCAAGATCTTCCAGCTGCTTTGCCAAGAGTTGAACGTCACACCTTCTCAGACTCTTTTTATTTACCTTTTTGTTTTAACTAAGCCCGGGATCTCCTCGAAAAAGAAAGCCTCTTGGATTTCCTTTAGATCTGCCCAGGGACATAAAGTTTTTGCTATGTATGATGAGTCTTTTAGGGACTTTAAGAATTACTTTTTTAAGGTCCGAGCTGTTGAAGGAGCTCGACCATTTTTCTTAGAAGCGAATAATGAACCTGCCTTCCCCTTGTGTTGGCAAAAGAATGTGGTGGTATCTCGATACACATGGGAGATGCTTGACGAGGTCGAGTAGGCTTTTGTAAATGTTTTGAAAGATATTTGGGGGATCCTTCCTTTGTCCGAACTGCGTTGGGTATTGATCGACGTATATTTGCTCTGAAATGCTTTGCTTCCTTTATTTCCAGTTTTTAACTTGCTTCTTTGGTTGATTTTATTTTTCCAGAGATGGCCAGCAATAATGATTCCATGAAAGCCTTTAAAAAGGCGAGGAAGGCTACAGCTGCTCAGAACATCTCGGCCAAAGCGGCTGGGGAAGGATCCTCTCATGTTCTGCCAAAACAGCCAGTACCAAGCTCTCCTGGACCGAGGAGGATGATTCCTACCCCTCGGGTTTATGTGATCGATCCTCCCCAGACTTCTACTGCTACCTCTTTTCCTACTGCTGCTCTTCCTCCAAAAAGATAGATGACTGTTGAAAGAGCGGAAGATTGATGGTTTAGAAGTTATGGTAAATACTCATTGCAAGTATAGTTACTAAACTAAGCAATCAACCTTTCTTACAAATGTTTTGGTTGTCACAAGTAATAAACCCCTTTTAAAATTGATAACCGAGTATTTAAACCTCGGGTCGTCTTCTCAAGGAACTGTAGGGAAGTATGTTCTCATTATTGGTTATGGAGATTGTAAATTGGGGTTTCAAGAATGAGGAACAAGTAACTTAATGGCGGGTAAATTAAATGGCAATTAAAATAAATAAATAACTGCAAAGCAAACTTTTGGCAAGGTATGAGAAATTAGAAGTCTAGACTTAGTTATCCCTATCAATAACAATGAAAGTTGAATCTTAATTCCACTTGGTTAACTTTTACTAAAGTAAAGGAAAGTCAAGGGACTGATTAGTTTGATCTTCGAATCCTATTTATTTCCTAAGAAAAGGTTGGGATTATTGAAGCTCAGTTCAATTAGCAAAGATAACAGTTATCAATTATGTTGAGATAAGATAACTCCTGAGTTACTGCTTTCTTAACCAAGACCAAAAGAAGAAAAAGTAAATTTGCTGGAATAAAAATGCCTTCAGATGTAAAGCAATAATAACATAAATTAAAGAAAGTAATCATGAATTGAAATACCTCAAATAACATTAATAAGGGAAATTATAATCTAACATGAAGAGTTCATAAACTAAATTGGAAGAATAAATAAAAATAAAGAACCTGGGATTGAGAGTTACTCCTAAAACTAAGAGAAGTCCTAAATCCTACGAGAGAGAGAGGAGAGAACCTCTCTCAAAACTAGATCTAAAACATGGGAAATAACTAAATTGGCGAGCTCTCTCTGAATGGATGCATTCCCTCACTTCATAACCTCTGGTCTATGCCTTCTGGACTTGGATTTGGGCCAAAAAGGGCCTCAGAATTCGCTGGGAGCGTCTTCTACAATTTCTGGTGCGTGGCCTCTGTCACGCGTCCGCGTGGGTCACGCGGTCGCGTCATTCGGAGCTTTTCTTGTCATGCGGTCACATCAGTCATGCGGCCGCGTCGCTGCTTCTTCGCTCTTGGCACGCGATCGCGTCATCCATGCGATCGCGTGGGTGCCAGTTCTGCAAAACTCCGTTCTGCACTTTCCTTCCATTTTTGTATGTTTCCTTTTTCATCCTTTAAGTCATTCTGCCTTAGAAGATCTGAAACTACTCAACACACTAATCACGGCATCGAATGGAAATAAAGGTAATTAAAATAATTAATTTTAAAGCATAGGAAACATGTTTTTCACATACATCATATAATAAGGAAGGAAAAGTAAAACCATGCAATTAATATGAATAAGTAGGTAAAGAATTGAATAAATCACTCAAACTAAGCACAAAATACATCACAAAATATGGGTTTATCAACCTCCCCACACTTAAACAATAGCATGTCCTCATGCTAAATCCAAGGTAATAAGTAAGGTTAAAGTGATGGAATGTCATGCAATGCAATCTAATCAAAATGCAACTACCTGAATGCATCATGCAATTCTAATTTATTCACTCATATATAAAGCTTACAGGTAGTTAAATTAATTCACATTTTCAAGGAGTCATATATGTATATATAGCCAAGCCTTAGATAATCAATAAGCACTTTTACAATTGAGATGGGAGAAAAAGCATTTTATGAACTCGCAAGACAATTAGATAATTCAAACAGAGATAAATGTTAATGAGCTATTGAACCCTCACTGGATTTGTGTTTACTCTCTAGTCACTCAGTGTTTATTGGGTTAATCACTCTATTCCTCTTTTTATTCTTCCTTTCTATAACCTTGTTCTTCATCTAACCAATCAACAATTATAGAATACAGTCATACAAAAAATCATGAGTTCTTTAATTAAGGTTGTAATAGGGCCAATGGTAAAGGTAAGGATATATGTATAAGGCTAAGTGAGCTAATAAGTGAATCCTTAATTAGACTAAGATCTCACCTAACATACATACTTAGTAAAACAAAACTTCTTTACCTATTTTCCCATATTTTCCCACTTGATGCTACATGCTCATGTTTCAATTTTTTTTATTTTTATCCCATGTGCATTGCTTTTATTTTGCGTTTGGGGAATTCTTTTGTATCCCCTTTATTCAATACTGAAAAATAAGTTCTTTTTTTTAATGCACATGGTAATTTAATCATTTTGATTTCTCATGAGCATGCTTCCCAAAATTTCTTAATTTGAGTTATTTTATTCCTTTCAACTTTTCTACCTTTTGTTTTTATCATCCATGTTCCCGATAGGTTTCCCACATTTTAAACTATTCATAATTTTCTATCTTAAGCTAACCAAGGATTCAACTTGGGATTTTATTTTATTTTTCTGCTTAAGGCTAGTAGTGTGGCTAATAGAATAAAAGGGATTTAAAGGTTCAAGGGGGTTAACAAGGGTGATGTAAAAGGTAGGCTATTTTGGGATAAGTGAGCTAAAATCAAATAATGGCCTCAATCACTCTCTTGGTATATATCTACATTCTATATTCTATATTCTATAATCGGACATATAGATTAAAACAAAGTAAAGAATACCAGAATATAAAAGAAGGGCGGAACACACAGGAATAAAAAATTATGGTTTGAATGTAACCATACAATTAAGCTCAAAACTCACAGGCTATGTGTTCTCTAGCTCAAAAATCATTTATCACTTATGTATGTCATGCAGGTTTAGTTAAAAATTCTCATTATTATCAATGTAAAATTTATATTAAATGGCTTTAAAGTTCTAGTGTTTCTCCTTGATGAAGTATTGTTAACTAACATGTAATGCTATATATACAAGGTGTGGGTTGTTTTGATTCTGTTAAAGTCTCTAGTTTACTTTCCTTTTTATATTTTCCAATTTAAACTAAGCTATCTTATGCTAAAAAGGGTAAACTATACTAATTAATCCACAATTTCTATAACTAATAAGTTAAAATTGCAACTAAACTAAGTGGCTAAAATATGAACCAAAAATGCAAAATGCAGAAATAGAGTAAAAATACATGAAAGTAGCAATGTATAAGTACTCAGAAAATAAAAAAAATAAAAATAAAGAGAAAAATACAGAAAAATATCCAAAATAAAAGAAAAAGAGTCTGTAGTGGTTCACCAAAATAATACGCCAGAGATGGCGACCTCCCCACACTTAAAATGTAGCATCGTCCCCAATGCTCACTCAGCCGGGTGTGAAGGGGTGTCATCACTGGAAGGGATGGTAGCTGGGGTTTCTGTGGTGGCTGGCTGAATGTGCGGCTGCTGGAGAGGAAGGGCTGTCTGAATGGGGATCTCAGGATCTGCAACCTGGATCTGCTGGGGTGCTGCCTGCTGGGTGTCTGCTTGCTCTGCCTCTCCATGGGGATGGGTCTCTGCCTCGGGCGCATCCGCGTCCTCCTCAGATGCCTCGGATGGTGTGTCAGGCTCGGAGGGGATGTCGCCGGATCGTATCATCAGCTTCAAGTGCTCATAGCGTCGCTTGTTGCGACGCTCCATCTGGTCAAGTCGTCGAAACAAGCGGTGCACCAGATGATAGACAGGCTCTGTGGCAGGTGGAGGTGCAGTGGTGGTGGCAGGGGTAGGTGGTGCAGTAGTGGAGGAAGAGGGACCGACAGATGGTGTAGCTGTATCATCAGCAGTGGCAGTCAGGAATGGATGTCTGTGGCCCAAGGCCAGGAAGTTCCTGCTGTGCGGGATAAGCTTCTTGCACTCTGCAGCAGGTGGCCACTCATCAGCATCCTCCCATGGCACGTCAGCTCGACGGCCCAGCTGTGTAACCAGATAGGGAAAAGGGAGAGTGCCTCGGACGTGGACCCTGGTCATATAGTGCCGGATAAAGCGTGGCAGGTACAGGTCCTTACCCTCCATCACACACCAAAGGAGGGTGATCATAGCGGCTGGTATCTCAGTCTCGTGAGTACTCGGCATAATGTAGTTGCTGAATATCTGATGCCATAGCCGAGCCTCATCGTTCAGGTAAATCCGCTTGATCCCTTTCGGCATGGTGCTGTTTTGACCCATGATCCAAGGAACTGACGGGTCAAGGGCAATCCGGGCCTTGACTGCATCCCAGTCAAACTTCATGAAGCGCATATCCTCCTCAACTTTCTGATAGCCATCTGTCTGATCAGTCTTAGGCAGAAGTTTCAGAATCTCTTCTATTGCCTCCTCAGTAACCAGAATCTGCTTCCCTCTGAGGTTCACTGCATCTAGGGAAGTTTTGAAGTAGTTGCAGTAGAATTCTCTAACCCAGGATGCATTAACCTCAGTCAGAGGTCTCTCCAGAAAGAACCAGCCTCTTTGTTTGATCTGATCAGAGGTGTATTGCTGGAGTTCTTCTGGGATCTTCAAAGTCCGTTCCAGGTATAGGTTCCTGGAGTTTGCAAACACCGGATACTTCAGCTCACAGTATCGGTTTGCAAACTTTACTGAGTCATTGGCGGGAAGTAGTTGGTCGGCCTTCTCCTGCGGGGTAAAGGCTTTCTCCCGCGAGGAGGCATCATGCATGAGGTCGATGATAGACACGGAGGCTTCTCCTCTTTTCCTTTTGCCATAAGTGGCCTTGCCTTTTCCCTTTCTTTGGGAATCTGACATCCTGAAAAACAGGAAACCAGGATATAATAAAAATAGGAAAG